>NW_026971963.1:0-12898 GCF_026151205.1 Bolinopsis microptera | reverse complement strand
GAAAAAAAAAAATAAAAAAAGATTCTCCATAAAGTTCATGTCATTTTAAGATTTAAAAGTTTTGTTTAAGGTAGCGTTTATTCCACGCTCGACAATTTGTTACTTGAAAAAATGTTTTTTCCCTTTTTGTAGCTTTTTGCCGGAAAATTTGAGAAAATCAAACAACATACAATGTTAAAAATTTTTTTACATGGTCAAATTTTTTGTTGTGACTATAAAAAACTTATGCACGGTTACAATCATCCCACGTGTCGGTTTTTTGTTTGATTTCGATTGTTTTCAGTCCTTACATGAAGAGTAACTAATACGATATTTATTTATTCTTTTATTGATTCTATTTGAATTTTGAACCAAAAACCCATAATTGGGTAGAGTGGACCGCGACCGGATTTTCATTCTCGATATCATTTAGTATTTGCAGACGGTCATTTCAAATTAATATCATTTACTTTTGTTTGGGAAGAAAGAGAGATACTGGCAGCGGTACACTCTACCCTATTATGGGTTTTGGTCAAATAATACATCTCTTTTTGATTAATGTCAGGGTTACGTCATGGGACTACTACGGAAATACCTTAGTATTTCCGTATAACTACTAGTACTACAGAAGTAATCCCGATAACACTCGACCTCTGCCTGATCCAGAGCATGTTACCATTTTACCTTCACACGGACATCGAACGCTGTAAGAAGATGACGATCAGACCTCTTTAATGTCCAGGGTACTTTGTGAAGTCGAAAAATGTAAAGTGATAACTTCATTAATAAGGTAATTTCAGGTAATTTCAACAATTTCGAAATTTTTACCTTTGAAAACATTTCCTTGTGTTTAGATAAGCATATCTGAGAATCACTGACTGAATATGCCACTTTATAAACTCATTCAAGTTGGCGATAAATCCATGCATAATGCCATTTTAACTGTCGTGGGAAAGCAGAATCTAATCGACATCTCGAATGAGCAAAATTCCTCACCTTTCGCACGTGCAAACTTTGAGCGGACGTTGCGTGCGCATTTGGATATTGAATCAACGTATATTTTTGCATATTGGTATTTTATATATAGTATGATAAACATACAAAGTTTCAAAAGATTTCAATTTGAACTTACATTATCACGGGACTCCAAAGTTGATAAAAATCGTGAAAATAGCAATTTTCAGACTGAAAATTGCTATTTTCACGATTTTTATCAACTTTGGAGTCCCGTGATAATGTAAGTTCTAATTGAAATCTAAAATTGAAATCTAAAATTGCTAAAATCACTGAAATTCAGTGATTTTAGCAATTTTATATCAATTTGTGCGGGGTCCCCCACGTTGTGCAACTTTTGAATTTTCAACTTTCCAGAAAACCCCACTTCCCCGAACTCCTGAAACTTGAATTTTTTTAGAATCGATTTGGTCAACGTCTAGACGCCCTGCTAAATTTCAGATCTCTACTCATTTTAAACATGATTTTTAATGGCTCCTGAATATGGCGATTTTGGGTTTTTTTACAAATTATCGTTATAACAGTGCGGGGCGCGTATTTTGCGCAAAAATTTTTTAAAAGCCCCCCAATAAACATTTCTTATTTCTCCCTTTTTTTGGGAATTTGGAATTAAAAAGGGTTTTGAATTTAAAAAAATTATCCCTCCCTAAAAATTAACTTTCGTGGGGGCCCTTAAGGCCCTAAAAAAACCAAAAAAGGGGGAAAAAAAAATAGTTTTAAATTAAATATATGGGTTTTTAGTTTTGGGGGGTTAAAATTGTTTTGGGGGAATTATAATTTTAAACGGTAAGGGGTTTTCCCCCAGCTTTTTTGGTTTTTATGTTTTTATTCTTCCCGAAAAATCTTTTGGGGAAAATAAAAGGGGTTTTCCCAAAAAAAAAAACCCCCTTTTTCCCCGTATTTCCTAAAAACAAAAAAAATTTTTTTTTTAAAAGTTGATTTGGTAAACTTTTAAAAACCATTTTAAAACACCCCTGAAAAAATTTTTTCCCAAAAATTTTTAAAACTAAAATTTTTAAAACCAGGGTTTTTAAAGGGGCACGGGGAAAGGGGGCCGTTTTTTGGGGTTTGTGGGGGGGGCGTTTTTTTTGCGCAAATTTTTTTTAAAAAAAAATTTTTCCACAAAAAAAAAACTATTTTTTATTTTTTTTTCCCCCTTTGGGGGCCATTAAATTTAAAAGGGAATTTTTTTTAAAAATTAAAAAAATTATCCCTTTGGTGAAAACTATTTTTCGGGGGGGATTTCTTTTAAATTTCCCAAAAAAAACGGGGTAAAAAAGGGGGTAAAAAATTTGGTTATTTTTAAGGGGGGTTTAAAATGTAAAAGGGGGAGTAAAATTTGGGGGGGCGGTCGGGCTTCCCAGCACTTTTTTTTTTAAAAACCCAAAAATCCCTTTTAGCCCCATAATTTTAAAAAATCTGTTTTTTTTTCCCCCGGGGGGGCCTGTTTTGGGACTAACTTTAAAAAACAAAAAAAAAAACCCCCTGGATGAAAAATTTTAAATTGGGTGATTTTTTTTTTACAGCTAAAGAAAATGTCTACAAAGAAAAAGGGGGGAAAGGGATTTGGGTTTTAAAAAATTTGGGGATTTGTAAAACCCACTTTTTTTTCCCCCAAGGCAGGGGGGGCTTTTTTTGGGGGCCTTAAAAAGGGAAAGTTTCAACAAAAAGGGATGGGTTTTGGGGGTTTATCCCTGTGTTGACCCAAAAAAGTTTTAAAAAAAAACCCCTTTTTAAAAGGGGGGGGGAACGGGGAAACAAAAAAAAACCTTTTAAAAAAGGGTTTTGGGAAAGTTTTACAGGATTTTTTCCCCTTTTTTGTTTTTTTCAATGAAAAAAAACCCGCCCGGGGCAAAAGGCCCCCCGAGCGGCTTTTACAGTTTTTCTGGGAAAAAACCCAAAAGGAAAAACCCCATGTAAAAAAGCACTCAAGAAATCTGAGAAATTTGCAAAAACCCGAAAAAAAACCCCGTACATTGAAAATTTTTTTTGGGGGCTTTTTTTTAAATTTTGAAAGGCCCCCAAAAAAAAAACCAAAAGGGAAAAACCCATCGCTTCCTCCACCCAAGCCAAAAACCTTTGGGCCTGTTCCCTTACTTTCCCCAAAGATGAAATATTTGAAAAGGTTTTTGGGAAGGGGCCAAAAATAAGGTTTGTGGGACTCCTATTAGGGGGGGCCCTTGAGTTTTAAAAAAAAGAGGGGCCCCAAAAAAAGGAAAAGGGGGCAATTTTGGGAAAAAAGGGAAAAAAAAAGGTTTTTGTTTGGGTTTGGGGGGAAAAGGGGTTTGGGGGGAATTTGGCGGAAAAACAACTACATTTTGGGGCTTTTTTAAAAACAAAACCCTTACCCCCCCAAAATTTCCCCCCAGGACCGAAGGGGGGGCCCCTTGGGTTTTCCCTGCCCCCTGAAAATTGTTGGCTTTTTTCCCGATTTAAAAGGATTGGCTCAGGGGTTATGACCGGGAAGGTTAAACCCCCAAAGGGCCCCCCCGTTTATTGGGTTAAATTTGGGGGAGCCGGGGGACCCCCCCCCTGGAAATGAAGGTTTTAAAATTCCTAGAATGGATGTTGTGTTCCTTCAGCCCCGGGCCGGGGCTTTGTAACGTATTTAAAAACCCTTTGTTTGGAAACCCCCCGGGACCCCCGGGGGCAATCCTTAAAAGAGTTGGGACGCAAAAGGAAAAGGGCCCCAAAGAGGCTTTTCCCTCGGGTTCTCTTTAAAAAATCGGGGAGGAAAAGTAAAAAGTTTTTCCCAAATTCGACATCCCCCAAACCCTGGGAAAACCCACCTTTTCTTTCCCCCCAAAAACCCAAAGGGTTTCCTTTAAAAAAAGGGAAATCTTTAGGGGAAGAAATAAACCCAACCCAAAGGGCCCCCCAAATTTTTATTCCCAAATTTGGAACAAATTCCCAAAAGGAAAGTCCCCCAAAAAAAACCCCACCTCCCCCCAAATGAACGGGGAAAAAAACGGGCACCAAAAGGGCCCCCCCGTCTTTTATCAAATGGCACAAAATTTTTTGGTCGATTTTTCTTTTTGAAAAACCACAGGAAAATATAAACCCCCCCCCACAAAAAAAAAAAAGACTTTAGATTTCCCCCGGGCCCTTTTGGAAATTTTAAAAGTCATTTAAAAGGGGGGAAGGTTAACAGCCAGAAGAATCCCATTTTAAGAAAAATTTTTTGGGGAAAGCCCTTGAAAAAAAAAAAAGAAAATTTCTACCCCTTATTTCAAAAATAAGGGAATTTCTGTTTTTAAAATGGGGGTTTCCAAAAAACAAAAAGGTTTTCCATCCAAAAAGGGAAGGGGAATTCGGGGGGACCAAAATTCCATTTAAAGGCTAAAAGTTTTAAAGCTCTAAAGGAAAAAAGGAAAAAAAAGGCGGGGGGCCCGTTTTTGGTTTTTTGCATCGGTTTTTTTTCCTTTGGGGGCCCCAAAAACTCGGGGAGGGGAAATTTTCTTGAAAAAAACGGGAAAGGGGAGTTTTTGGTTTCTTTTTAAAACCTTGACGAGGGGGTAATCACAGTTTGGGGGGTTTTGGGGAAAAGGGGGAGGGGGATCTTGGGACCCCCAAAAAAAACGAAAAACAAAAAAAAAGTCTTCCGTTAATCAAAAAACCAGGACATTTTGACGGTTGGGGGGACTTTTGAAGCTGGGAAAAAAGAAAACCTTTGGGTTCCCCGGAAAATTTGTTTGTGGAGGCCCCCTTGGGGAAACTTGCCTTTTTCCCCAAAAAGGAAAAAAACCAAAAACCCCACGGTAGGGGAAAGGGGGAACCCCTTTTTTTTTAAAGCCCCTTGGGTCACATTGGGGGGGAAGGGGCAAAAAAGAGGGGATTTTTAACCCCCAAAGAAACCCCGATCCCCGGGCCGGGTTTGCGGTTTTTTTTAAATGGGGGGGCCCAAAAGAGGAGGGGGAAGTCCTTTTTTTTCCCCGGGGTTTTTATGGGGGGCCCAAAGGGGTTTTCCCCTTGGGGATAGGGGGGGGTTTTTGGGGAACCAGTAATGGGGTTTCCCTACCCGTTTTGTTTTGGTTAAAGGGGGGGCTCGGGGGGGCCCGGGGTTCGAAAACAGTTTTAAAGGGGGACGGGCCCGTAAAAAACGGGGAATTTTTTCCTGGGATCGTGGGGCAAAGGAGGGGAAAAAAGAAGGAAAAAAAAAAGATGGGGAAAAAGAGGATTTCGGGGCCTTTAAGGAACCCGGGGTCTTTTAAGAAAAAAAAAAATGAGACTTTTTTACACCAAAAACGTTTTTTACTCCAGGGGGCCCTTTATAAAACAACGTTTAATTTTTAAAATTTTTAAATCATAAAAAGGGGTTTTTAAATAATTTTATCGTTTTTTTTTTAATTTTTTAAAAAGGGGTATTAAAAAAGTTTGTTTTTTAAATTTTTAATTTGTTTAAATTTGGAGTTAAAGGTTTAACCATGGGGAACATCCCCCCTATCTTTAAAAATTTTTAGACCCCTTAAAAGCCTTTTGGGGAAAAAAAAACCCTGGGATCATTTTTTTAATTTGTTTTTTAAAAATTTTTAAAAAATTTATTTTGGAAATTTTTTAAATTTTTAAAGGGATTACATTTTTTTTTTCAAAATTAAAAAAAAAAAATTTAACCCCTTTTTCTTTAAATTTCCCCCCCCCCCTAAAAAGCTCTTTTAAATTGCCCCTATTGTAATTGGGATTTTTATCTCTGGGAAACCCAATAGCAATATTAAAAATTGAGGGCCCAACACCCAAAAAACTGGTTATTCTGTTTTTGATTTTGGGTTTTGGATATAAATTTTTAAAACTGTTTTTTAAAAAATTTCTATTTTTATTTTGTAAAAAAAAAAAACACTTTTTAAAAAAAATGGTAAAATTGTTTTATTTTTCCCATTTTTTAAAAATTAAAAATTGAAAACAAAAAATTTTGGGTAATCTAAAAAAATTTTTTTCCCCATTTTTTTTTTAAACCCTTTTTAAAACAATAAAAAAAAATTTTTTTTTTTTTTTAAACTGGGGGGGTGGTTTTTCTAAAGGGAAAAACCCAAATTTAGGCTGGAAAAAGTTATAAAAAAATTTAATTTTAAAGTTTAAAAACCGGGGTTTTATAAAAGAAAGGGGTTTTTTGGGAAGGGGGGTTTCTATCTGCGGGGTTTTAACCCAATTTTTTTTTCCCCAGGATTTTTTTTTAAAACCCTTAAAAGGGTATTTTTGAAACCCTTTTATCCCCAGTTTTGGGAAAAAAAAAAATTTTCATTTTTTTTTTCCAAAAAATTTTCTTAAAATTTTTTCCAAAAAAAAATTTTCCAAAGTTTTGCCCTTTTTTTTCCCCTAAAGGGGACTAAAAAGTACTTTTGGCCCCCAAAAATTGGGAAAATATTTTTCAGATTTCCCCTTTTTTTGCATGTGGGTTCCCCCTTAAAAATTTTTTTTTTAAAGCAAAAAAAACCAAATTTTAATCGGGGACTAAGAATTAGATTTTCAAAAAAGGGGGGAACTTTTAAAAAATTCTTTTTACAAAAAACCCCGTTTAAATTGAATTTTAAAATTTTTTTCCCAAAATTTGAAGATTTTACCCCCTAAATTTTTTAAAAAAAATTTTGGGCCATTAAGCCCCATTTTGGGGAAATTTGGGGTTAAATTTTTTTTAATTTTAAATCCCTCTCTACAAAGTTTGAAAAGGGGAAAACTTTTTTGATAAAGGGTTAAGGGGGAAATTTTCCAGGAGTTTTACAAGTTTCTGGGGGCCAAAGGGTGGTTTTTCCGGGTTTAGTAGTAGGATTTTTCTGGTCGCGTCTTTTTTTTTGGGGGAAGGGAAATAAAAATTTTTAGGGTTTCCCCAGCGGGGGAGGCAGCAAAAAAAAGGAAAAGAAAACCCAAATTTTTTCCCAATTTTTTACGGAAAAAAAACCCCCAATTTAAAAAACCCTGCCAAGCTGGGGGGGAAAAACCGTTTTTAACCTTTGAGAAAAAAAAGGGTTTTACTTTGTTTAAACCCATTTTTTTGGGATTAAGGAAAAATCTTTCCCGAAAGAAAAAAAAAAAAAAAAATTTTATTTTTTTTTCTTTTTAAAGGGCCCAAACCCCCCTTGGGAAAACTAGGGGAAAAATTAAAATTTTGGGGGGGCGAGGGGGAGGGTTTTTTTGGACTTTTTTTAATTTTCCTTTTCTTTTAAAAAAACCCAGAAATTTCCCCCGGTTTTGGGAAAGTTCTTTGTAGTTTCCGTTTTTCTTTTTCCCCCTCCGGGGGAGCTAGTGGGAAAAAATTTTCCTTGGTGTATTTTTTTCTTTTTTTGGGTTTTTAAAAAAATTACTTTTGTCATTCATAAAATAGAAACGAGGGGTTTAGGGAAGGGGGTTTAAGAAATTTGCAGTCAAATAAAAAACCCAAATATGGGGTCACATTTAAAGGGGTTCCCAATTAAACCAGTTTTCCCTTTTAAAAAAACCCCCTCGGGGGGCCCCAAATTTTTAAATTTTAGGGGGAAAAAAATTTTTCCTTGGTTAGTTTGGGAAAAAAATAATTTTTTAAAAAAAAAAGGAGTGTGCCCCCAGTAAAAGGGGGGGAAAGGGAAATTTTTCTTTGGGGTTCCCTTTTTCAAACTGTAAAGGTTTAGGGCGAAAACCAAAAGTGTTTTTTTTAAAGGTTGGTGCCCCAACTTTTTCAAGTGTTCAAACAGATTCCCCAAGAAAATTTTTTTAAAATATTTTTTCCAACCTAAAAAAATAAAAAAACCCTTTTTACTTTGGGGGTTGAGAAAAAAAGGTTTTTTTTGGGGGGGGGGGAAGGGCAGGAAAAATTTTGGGGAGATGGGTATTTTCTTTCCGTTTTTTAAGCTTTTAGGTTCTTTAGCCAATTATCCCTGGAATTTTGGGGGCCCTTTGGGGGGTTAATCTTAAAAAAAAGGGATACTAAATATTTTGTTTTTCATGTTTACTTTATATTTCACTTTCTTTTAATTTTAAAAACTCCCAAATTTAAAATCGCTTTTAAAAAAAAATTAAAACCCCCCCCCATTTAACCCCCCCTTTTAAACCCGGGGGACCCCATGATTTCCCCCAAAGGGGTCGTTGGAATTTAAAACCTGAAAAGGGAAAATTTTTTTCCTTGAAAAAAAACCCAGTGCCGGGGAAAAATGGGGGGGCCCAAAAAGGGAAAGTAGGGGGGGGCCTTTTCGGCGGGTTTTTGGAAATTTTACTTTTCAAAATTTCCCTTTTTTTCTTTTTTTAAAAGGCCGGGTTTCCGAAATTTTCCCCAGCAGTCCCCACAGGGCCCCAAAGGGGGTTTTTTTGTCAACCCACTCCCGATTTTAAGGGGGTTATTTTTCCGTCCTGAAACCCCTTATCTGTTCCATTTTGGGCGCTTTTGAGTTCCGTTTCGGGGGGGAAATGGAGTGCTAAAAAAAAGTACGTATTTCAAAAATATTAAATTCCCAAGAAAAATTGGTAGTCATTTTTTTCCGTTTCGAAAAAATTTGGAGGGGGCTTTTTCCCAAAAAGGGAAAAAAATTTTTATCGAAAAACTGGAAAAAAAATTTGGTTTAGGGGAATTTTCCCCAAATACAAATTGGCCCACTTTTAAAGTGAACGTTTTTTTCCAGGAAATTAAAATAAAATTTATGGGTGTGAACGGGGAGGGAAATTTTTTAATAAATTTTTAAAAGGAAACCCCCCAAAAAACCCTTTACTTTTGATTTTTTATTTTCCTTTTTTTTTTTTTCAGGGGATTTTTTTTACGCGGGGGGCCCGCCCCCCTTTATTGTCTTTTACCCAAAATTGGGGGGGGGTTTTAAAAAGGGAAAAAATTTTCATTTTTTCCTTTCTTTTTAAAATTTTTTCCCTTTGTTTTTTAAAAGTAAAATCCCTTTGGGGGGGGAAATTCTTTCAAAAATTTTTAAACCAAAACCGGGCCGGGACGGCGGGCTTTATTTTTTTAACCCCCCTTTGTTTTAAGGGGGTTTTTAAGGGCGGGGGGGACTAGTTTTTTTTTTTGCTTCCCAAAAGGGGAAGGGGGGGGGAAACCGTTTGAGAGGGGTATCTTTCCTCGCTTTATAAAAAATTTCCCCGGGAAATTTCTTTCCTTTCCGGGCCAAATTCCGGGGAGGGGCCCGTAAAAAAACCTCCCTTTTAAACCAAAAAACCACTCCCCCTTTTTGGGATCCCCTTTTCCTTCCGGGGAAAAAAAACCCGCCCAGTTTCTTTTTTGGGGTTTTTTCGGGCGGGGGGGGTCCCCAAAAAGCGGGGGATAGGGGAATGGATTTCCCGGGGGGCCCATTTTTCGGTGGTTTTTTGGGAAATTTAGGGTTGGGGCGGGACTTTTTAAGGGTTTCGTTTGTTTTTCGGTGAATGATAAACGGGTTTGGGGGTCAAATTTTACAGTGACCCCCAAACCAAAAAATTTTTAAACAATGTTAAATTTTTAAAAATGGGGGCCCAAGGGCCAAAATAAAAAGGAAATTTCAAAAGAGATTTTATGTTGGTTTCCTAATTAAAAAATTCCGGTTTTAAAACTTTTGTCTTTTTCCCGGGTTCTTTTGGTTTTAAAAAGGGGAAAATTTTTGTAATTTGAATTGTCATTTCGGGGCCCCCCAAAAAGCAAAAAATTTAAAAATTTTGGTCTTTTAAACCCGGGTTGGGGGCATAAATTTGAAATTTTGGGGTTTTTCCCAAAAACAAATTTTAAAACAAAGTGAAAAATTTTTCGGGTTTTGATTTTTAACGATATTAAATGTGAAAAAAAATTCGGGGCCATTAGGGCCCCACCCCCGGGAAACCCCTTTCCCTTAAAACTCAAAAACCCCAAAAAGGGTTTTGTCTGGGAACCTAAAAAGGGGGCCCTAAATGTCAAAAAATTTTTTTTTTAAAACCCTATTTTTAAAATTTCCCCTTTCTTTGAAAAACCCCTTTTGGGGGAAATTTTTAATTAGGGGCACTAAAATTCTTTTTTTCCCCTTGGGCCCAAAATTTTTTTTTTTTTTTTCCTTTTGCTGTTTTTGGAAAAGGCCCCCATTGAGGCATTTTTCCCAGTAAAAAAAAAGTTTCGGGGGTTTCTAAAATTTTTTTTAGGGTTTTTTTTGCGGCTACGTGGTTTAATTTTGAGGCCCGCCCTTAAGGGTTTTCGAAAAAAAATTGTAGGGAAATTTATATGAAAACCCTCTTTTTTTTCAAAAAACCTCTTGTTTTTTTTTATTATAAAAACCTTTAAAATTGGTCCCCGCTTTAAAATTTTTTCCCAGAAAGATTTTTTCCTATTTTATTTTTTTTTCGGATTTTTAAATTTTTGGGGAAAAAGGGGTTTGGGTTTTCCCCAACAAAAACCTTTTAACTTTTTTAAAGGTTTTTAAATTTTGCCCCCATGGAAAAGGGCTAAAAAGGGGAAATATTTTGGAAAAAGAATTTGAATTTTTTTTTTCCCAGTTTTTTAAAAAAATTTTTAATTTTTTCTTAAAAACCCCGGGGAGAAATTTTTCTTTTGTTTTTCCCTGATTTTTTGGGGGTTTAAAATTCAAAATTTCTTTTTAACCCCTATTTTTAATATTTTTAAATTTTTATTTTATAAAAATTTTCCTATACTTTTTTAAGTGTTTAAAAATTTGGGTTTGAGTGTTACAATAAAAAATTTTAAAAACGATAAAGGGGGAAAGGAAATTTTTCATATGAAAACCCCATAAATTTAAGAAATTGCAATTAAAAATTAATTGGGAAAAATTTTTCCCCCAGAGCCCGGGGGCCCCACAATATTTTTATGGTAAATTTCCTTTTTTGTTTCCCCAAATTTACTAGGGGGGGGGCCCCAAGGGGCCAAAAACGTTTTTCAGGGGAAAAAAATTCCGTAAAAAAATTGTTGTTTAAAATGGGAAAGGGTGTTGGTTTCCCGGGGAAATGGTGAGGGGTCCCCATTTAAAACCTTTGGTTTGAGGGTCCCCCGGGGAATTTTTGGTTTTGATGGAAACCAGGGGGGGAATTTTGGGTGATGGTCCCCCACTGACTGGTTGGTTTGGTACCACGGGGGGGGGACTGGTGTGGTACCAGGGGGGGCGGTGATGGTACCCCCCGGGACTGGGGGTGTTACGGGGGGTTTGGGCCCCCGTTTTTTTTTAAAACCTTTGAACCAGGGAAGGGGGGGCCCCCCGGGGATAAAGCCCCTTTTCCGGGACACTAAAAAAAAGCATGTTTGCCCCTCCGTTTTTTATGGGGGGGCCCCAAACTGTATAAAACCCCCCCTTCTCCCCTTTTTTCCCTCCTCCTCTTTTCTCCTCCCCCCTTCCTCCCCTTTTTTTCCTCACCCTTTTTCCTCACCCCTCCAGCGGGGTTTGGTTTTCCCAGGGGCCTGGGGGTACCTCAACAGCAGGTTTTTTAATCTCACCATTGTGGTTTCTGACAAACCCCGAAATAGCATAAAAAAAAAACAAGTCCCGAGCGTGAGTTTTAACATTATATAAGTGAAAACTACTGTTAAAGTAGGAAGCATCACCGGCTCTCAAAAAAAAGTAAAACAAGGCAAATATAAAGGCAAATAATGTTCACCAGTTACTTGCTTTGTTTTACTTTGTCTGTTGAAGATCAATCGCTATTAATCAAGCTTTAACTTAGATCAATCCTCGTTATTTGATTCGAAACTTTTCATCAAATAATGAACCACAATAACATTGAAGTACCAAACAATCGCTGGCGCAAAAGCAATGAGGTTAGGCTGAAAAGTATGGATTAGGCTTATACTACGACCGTTATAAACAGCTAAACGGCACGTAAATTCCGCGTCACGTTAATCGACTACGAGATAGAGTCTCTGTGAACAAAGACTCTATCTGCCTACGAGACACTTGAGTCTCGAAATATGATGGATGTTACAGGTTACTGGTAGGGGTTATCCCTAATGATTTAACGAATCTTGTCTACCATACGTTCTAGCCTGTAGAAGCGTTTTTAGCTTTAACCGTGCCGTCTAGCTATAGAACAAGGATCAAAGTCAAGCAAGGACGACGACTGCATCACGACGAAAGGTGCCGTTCTAGCTCGATTCTAAAAAAAATTGTTTTAGCTAGTAGTAGTAATAAGGGCCTCCTAAAAACATTCAAATAAAATGGGTTTCTCAAATGCCTAAGCTTTTTTTTTAATTACAGACAAAAATCATGAAAATCAACGATGTCGGTTAGACAAACATGTTTAATGTTCAGGATATGGCTATGCGAATACTAATCAATTCATGTAAATATTATCTACGGATGAATTAATGGCAAATTTAGATTCATTGTCATTGAAACAAAAACTTCGAATCACAATATAAATATGCGTTTACATATTATAGTTATTAATACATTTATTCTCTGAATCAGTAAAAATTACATCTATTATACATACTGTGGTCGCAGATGTATAATTCCATCATTTGTTCAATGAAGCTTCGGCGGGATGCAGTTAAAGTTAATAGATGATATTTGATAAAGATTATCGAACCATCGCATCTGACGTTAGCACTGACCCAACGAGTAATGGAGTATTGAAACTGTAGTTATCTCCTACTATAATTCAGTGAATTCTGTACGTACGACCGCCCCACGTGCAAATTAGGCGAGAAATAGGATTTAGGTAAACAACCAAAAGGTTCCATAGCAACGGTTGTTTTTTAATGCCCACATGCACGTGCAAAGATTGTTTTAAAAACGTCATTTTGATCGGTTTTGTGGTAATACGTTGTGTTTTTAAAAGTGTTTATATTTAAATCGGCTGTATCTTCGGTTGAGATGGATTATTTTTTTGATGCGATTAAAACTTTATTTTCAAAGAATACTACTAGCTTCGTCCCCTTTTACCACGGGCTTTCTAGTACATTATATAAATATTACTATTAACGTTGCAAATTGTGCGAGACGGTGTACTGGATATATTCACCCCATAGTCGCATAATTACTTTATAAACCCCCAC
>NW_026971962.1:0-12908 GCF_026151205.1 Bolinopsis microptera | reverse complement strand
CAAACAACCAACCAAAAACCACATCCCTAACACAATCATAAACCCACAACTACCACAAAACATCCTAACCTCAAACACTAAACCAACCAAACACACCCCACCCAACCACTATCTACCCAACAATCCCAACCCATTCCATTCCCCCCCCCACCCATCACATCATATATAATAACTCCCTCACCATCACCTTATATCCTTTCAAAAACTCACCTAACACATACCCCCTACTAATCTCATCACTCCTTTAAAAAAAACCAAACTAATAATAATAATCTCTCTCTATAACTTACCAACCCTACTACATCCACACCAACAACCTACCAATCCATACATCAACATAATAACCTTTCTTACACAACAAAAAATCATAACAATAACCACAAAACACTTACAAACCAAATATAATATAAACACTCAATTCAACCAACACCTTCATAACTCTAATCAACACCTAAACATACACTACAAACTCCAATTCACATCAACACTATCCAACAACCCCACAACCAACCCAACACCCACAACACCCCCAAAAACACCTCACCCTTCATTCCCCCACCACAACCACACTCAACTCTAACATCACACTAACACATACCACTAAACCAACACCAAACCCCCTAACCCCAAATTCCCAAAACAAACACAAAAACCACATCCACATAAAAAACTATTTCCCTTACACTCAAAACACTATCACTCCAAAATCCACAACCTCACCCAACTCCAAAAAAAATATACCTAACATCAACCCCCAACACTCCTAACAATTATTCCCTCTACACTATCATACCAATTTAATCCCACCTCTTCACTACTCATTAATCCAATAATTTTATAATAATCTTATTCTCAACACCTATTTACTTTCATTCCTTTCACATACTATAACATATATAATCCCATATTAATCTCAAACTCAATTTATTACCTTCTAACAACTCATACTTACCAATACTAAATCACACTATTCCTTTCTATTTCCCACAACTTCATCAACTAATCACTCAACATATATCACTAAATCATTTAAACCTTATATACACATCTACCTACTTAATAATTCTTTCATACAAAACATAAATAATCAACATCTCCAATTTTTATAAAAACTTCAATTCATTTTCTAACTCTAATTTTCTATTAAATACAACAAACTCATTCCCTATCTCAAAATTTTCAAAATTACCAATATCTTTTTACCTCACAATACCCTTTTTTCTAAAACCCTAACTTTTACTAACTTTCACTATTTTTCCCATTTTTTCCCACTTACCCTTATCATCAATTTTTACTCAATCTTAATATTTCTTTATATATTTTCATTTTTTTTCTATTTTTAAATATACTCACATACATATATTCTTCCCATTTTCAATTTATTAATATTCAAACTCTTTATTTTTCAACCCTCTATCTAACATTATTATTTTTTTACCTATCCCCCTTCAAATATTTTTTATATTCTTATCCTAATTTTTACTTATCAACTTCTTTTTTTTTTAACTTTTCTTATATCCCCTTATTTACATTTTATTTCATTAAACCTTACTTTTTAACTATTTCACCACTACACTTTCCCTTTCTTACTTTTTCTTTCCACTTTAACTTTTTTTTATCCTCAATAATTTAAATATTCTTTAAAACACAAAAAAACTAATATAATAATCTCTCTTCACCCCCAAACCTTATTCTTTTCTACTTACTTAATATTTTCCAAAATTTTAACAAAAATTACATACCTCTTTATTATTTTCTTCCCCTTCATTCTCCATATATCTCCTTTAATTCCCCCTTTAATATATCCTTCTAATTTCTATTTCTTCTCTCTTTTATAAATATCTTAACATTTTTTTACTTATTATACTACAAAATCCATTCTTTTTTAAAAATTTTTTCTATTCTTCTACATTTTTCTACTTTTTCTTTACCCCCACTATTCTCCCCTTTATTTTTTTACTTATTTTTTAAATTTTAAACCCTTATTTTTTTCTCCTACTTCTCTACTTCTTTCTTATTAACAAATTTCTTTTTTTATTACTCTTAATTTTTTTTATACTATTTTTTAAAATTTTCTATTTTCATTATAATTATAACCATAAACTATTAAAATCAAACTCCTTCCCCCAAATTTATAACTATCCTCATCCCACTTTTACCCCTTATTAAACTTTTATTTTATTACCCCCTCCCAATATTCACTTATTTTTCACCTAACAATCCACTTCTTATCCCTTAAACAACTTTAAAATTACCCTTTTATATTCACATTTTTCATTACTTCTATCACTTTACTTACCCACACTTACCACAATAAACTCTTTAACCTCTCACATATCTACCCCAACTCAATTCCTACACCACATTACTCACCTACAATTCCTCCTTCTATCTACCACCCTCCTCTCTAAACTCCTCCCCACACATCACTTTCAATCTACTATATATCTCCACTATCTCCCAACTATCCTAACACTACCCCCCCTCTCCCCTAAACTCCAATCCACTATCTCCTTTCTACTAAATCCTCCTCCACCATTACACACCACAATTTAAACCCATCCCACACAAATCTACACCTAAACAAAAACCTACACACTCAAACCTCTCCCCTCTCCCTAAAACAAAACAAAACTACCAAACCCTTCACAAACACACACCCCATAAACACACCCAAAAATCCATCCCACCCCCTACAAACAACAACATCCCCACATCAACCCACCCCAACAAACCCCAAATACCAAATAAAACCCTAACACACCCAACTTCCCCAACTATACACACATACCACAATTCAACAACAAACCTAACAACACAAAACCTACAACAAAATAATCAAAATTAACAAACTACCCCATAAATCCACCTACAATAAATCTCAAACCAACCAACCAAAAACACCATACCTCACACCACCACATCCCCATAAACCCACAACTACCCCACCCAAAAACACCATCCCTACACCTACAAACACCTAAACCAACCAAACACACCCCCCCCACCCCAACCACCTATCTACCCCAACAATCCCCCAACCATTCCATTCCCCCCACCCATCAATATATATTATACACTCCCTACCATCCACCCATATATCTTTCAACAAACTCACCTAACACATACCCCCTACCTAATCTCATCCACTCCTTTACAAAAAAAAACATAATAATAATAATCTCTCTTCCTATAACTTACCAACACCTATAATCCACACCAACCAACCCTCCCAATCCATACATCAACATAATCACACCTCTTCCCTTCACACAAACAAAAATCCATACCCAACCATAACCACCAAAACACTTACAAACCAAATCATAAATAACACACTCCAATTCCAACCCAACACCCTACATCAACTCTAATCCAACACCCCCTAAAATACACCTACAAACCTCCAATTCACATCAACACTCATCCAACAACCCCAACCAACCAACCCAACCACCACAACACCTCCAAAAACACCTCACCCCCTTCCATCCTCCCCCCCACCACAACCCCACACCTCAACCTCTACCACATCCACCACTACCACAACTACCACCTAAACCCAACACACCCAACCACCCCTAACCCTCCCAAATTCCCACAAAACAAACCACACAAAACACCACCATCCCACATAAACAAATATTTCCCCTCTCAACCTCAAAACTATCATCAACATCCACAACTCCCCCCATCCCAAAAAAATAAAACCTAACTCAACCCCCAACAAACTCAACACTCTATTCCCCCTTAACTTATACAAATTAACCACTTTTATACTCTTAATCCCATAATTTATAAAAATCTTATTCTCAACCATTTAACTTCTTTCCCATCCCCATAAACAAAACCAACCCACAAACATAATCCACAATTTCAAACTTTCAAACCTATCAATTACCAACTCACAACATCCCTTTTATTTCCCCAACTTTAACCTATCCACACCATAATCAACTCATTTTAAACTATAACCACTTACCTATTCAAAATTCTTTCATAAAAAATCAAACTAATAACTCCATTTTTATAAAAACTTCATTCCTTTTTTCCTAACTTTAAATTTTTCTAATAATCACAACTAACCTCATTACCTCCTCTCAAAAATCTTCTAAAATACCCACACTACTCCTTATCTTACCCTACAATCACCTCTTTCTCTTCAATAACCTAACCTTTAACCTAATATCACCTATATTCCTTTCCCCATTTCATCCCTCACTTACCTTATCCATCCAATTACTTACAATACATCTATAACCTATTTCCATTTACCCTATATTTCATTCCTCTTTCTCTTCTATTCTCTAAAACTATCATCTCACATACCATATATCCTTCTACCCATTTTCAATATATCCCTAACTCACTTCCTACTCCCCTTTATATTTTCAACCTCCTATCTACACCCACTCTATCCTATCCTTTATCTACCTATCTCCTTCCCCTAATATTTTTTTATATTCTTATCCTAATTTTTACTTATACACTTCCTCTTTTCCCTATTAAACTTCTCTTTATATACCTATCCTTACATTTTATATTCATTAAACCCTTACTCTTTTAACTCATTTCTACCACCTACACCCTTTCCCCTTTCTATACTTTTTCTTTCCATCTTAACTTTTATTTTTCTATCCATAATTTATTTCTTAACAAAAAAAAAAAAAATATAATAAATCTTTCTTACCCCCCACTTATTTTTTTTACTTACACCCTCAATATTTTACCAAATTTTAAAACAAATTAAACCTTTTACTTTTTTTCTCTTCACTTCATTCCCCAAAATATCTCCTTTCAATTCCCTTTAATTATTCATCCCCCTAATTTATTTCTTCCCTTTTTATAAATATCTTAAATTTCTTTTACTTCATTACCAAACCAAACAATTTCCCAAAAATTTTTTACTCTTCTCAACATTCTTTCTAATTATTCTCCTTTAACTATTCACTCCCCTCATTTTTTACATTTTTTATTAACCTCCCCCTATCTTTAATTTCTCCTTACTCTACTTTCTTATCACACAAATTTTTTTTATTCATTTACCCCTTTTTTTTCTATAATACCTTCATTTCTAATCCTCATTAAAACATATAAACCCCCCAACATATTAACCCACACCCCTACCCCCCCAAATAACCTCCTAACACCCCACATTTACATTATTCCCAAAACAAAATAACCACCCCAATATTCACTTTTTCTTTCACCAAACACTCCCACTCTATTCCATCCCTCAAAAAATTTCTAACATTACCTTTTATATCTCCACCATTTTCCATCTACCTTACTATCTAATTCCCAAACCCTACCAACAATAAACTCTCTTAATTAAAATATCTACCCCAATCAATTCCAAATTATCCCAAAATTTCCCTTTCATTTTTAAACAATCTCCTTTAAATTTCCACCCATACTTTCAATCTATATATATTCATATCTAACTATCCTAACCACCCCTCCCCAACTAAACATCTATTTTTATATAACCCCCTTCACCATTACAACAAATTTAAACCATCCCCACAAATTAACCTAACAAAACCTACAATAAAACCCTTTCCCCTTCCCTAAAACCAAACAAAACTCACAAACCTTACAACAAACACACCCATACAACAAAAAATCCATCCCACCTACAAAACAACACCCCACATCAACCCCAAAAACCAAACAAAAAAAAACCTAAAAACCAATTAAAACTTCCCCCAAACCCAATTCAAAACAAACAAAAAAACACAAAAAATAATAAAAAATTAAAAAAATCCCCCATAAACCCAATAAAAAATTTTAAAACAAAACCAAAAAAACCCCAAATCCCCCAAAAAATCCCCAAAACCATAACTCCCCCCAAAAACCCTAACCCCAACACCTAAACCAAAAAAACCCCCACCCAACCCCTACTCCAAAAACCCCCAAAACTTCTTTCCCCCCATAATAATTTTAAATTCCCCAACCTTATTTTTTCAAAAAACTCCAACCCAAACCCTATATCTATATTTTTTTAAAAAAAACCCACAAAAATATAACTTTTAAATTACAACCATAATCAAAACACCTCCAACCCATACTTAAAAATTTTTCTTAACAAACAAAATTAAAAACCAAAAACCCCACAAAAACCTTACAAACCAACTTTTTAAAACCCCACAACCAAAAAATTTAACTTTAAATAAAACCCTAAAACCCCTAAACTCCCCTTAAATAAACTAAAAAAAACCCCCCCCCCCAAACCCCAAACCCCCAAAAACCCCCCTAACCCCCCCCCCCCAAAAAAAAATCACTAAAAACCCCACAAACAATACCCCTAAACCCACCCCCCCCCCTCCAAAATTCCCCCCCAAAAACCCCAAAAACCCCCTCCAAAAAAAAACCTTTCCCCTCCCCCCCAAAACTTATAAAAATCCCCCTCACCCCACCCCAAAAAAAATATAAAATCAACCCCCCCACTTAAACAACCCCTTTTCCCCCTTACCACAAAAATTTTATCCCATTTCTAATCATTAATCCATATATTTATAAATATTTATTCTAACATATTATCTTTCATTTTACATACTAAAACATTATATAACTCCCTTTAATCTAAAAATCAATTTATTACCTTTAAAACATCATTAAATACTAAAACATTTCCTCTTCTATTCTCCCACCAACTTCATCAACTAATCCACTCAACATATATCACTAAATCATTCTAACACCTTATATACACCATCTACCTACTTCAATAATTCTTTCATACAACACATCAAACTAATCAACATCTCAATTTTTATAAAAACTTCATTCTCACTTTTCCTAACATCTAATTTTCTACTACATAATACAACTAATCATTACCTCCTCTCAAAATTTTCTAAATTACACATACTCCCTTCTTTACCCTACAATCACCCTCTTTCTCTCTATAACCTAACTTTTACTAATTTCACTATATTTTTCCATTTATTCACTTACCCCTTCATCATCAATTACTTACAATAATCTATAATATTTCCATTTACTATATTTTCCATTCTTTTTCTCTCTATTTCTTAAAACTATCATCTACATACATATATTCTTACATCTTTCAACTTTATTAATCATTCCTACTCTTTATATTTTCAACCCTCCTATCTACACCATTATCCTATTTTATCTACCCTATCTCCTTCCCTAATATTCTTTTTAATACTTCTTATCCTAATTTTTATTATCAACTTTCTCTTTCTATTAAATTCTCTCTTATATACCCCTTATTTACATTTTATATTCATTAAACTTACTTTTTAACTCATTTACCACCTACACTTTCCCTTTCTATACTTTTTCTTTCCATCTTAACTTTTATTTTTCTATCCTAATCATATTATATTCTTAAAAAAAAAAAATAATAATAATAATCTCTCTCTCCTTATCCCCACTTATTATCTTTTCTACTTACTCAACTATTTTTACAAAATTTTAACAACAAACTCTACATACCTCTTTACTCTATTTCTCCTTCACCTTCATTCTCATATATCTCTTTAATTCCCCTTTAATATATCCATCTCCCCTAATTTCTATCTTCTTCCCTCTCCCTTTTATAAACTATCTTAACACTTCTCTTTTACCTTCATTACTACTACAAAAATCCATTCTTCTCTAACTAATTTTTCTATCTCTTCTACCATTTTTCCTACTTATTCTCCTTTACCACTATTCATTCCCTTATTTTTTTCTATTACTTTTTTACTTTAACTTATCTTTCAATTTTTCCTACTCTTCTCTACTCTCTTCTCTATCTAAAAAATTCTTTTTTTTCATCTCTAATTTTTTTTCTTAAAACTATTTCCTTACATCTTCTAACTCTCATTATAATTATAACACCATAAACTATTAAAAAATAAAACTCCCTATCCCCAAATTTTATAACTCACTCTACCACTCCCACATTTTACTCATTACTTACCAATTTTCATATTTCTATTACCCTCCCCAATATTACCTTATTTCTACCTACACATCCACTCTATTACTCCCTTAAACAACATCTAACATTACCCTTTTATATCTCCACATTTTCCATCTACTTCTCATCACTATTACATTACACCACCATTACAACAATAAACTATTTAATTAAATATCTACCCAACTCCAATTCTACAAATTATCACTAAATTCCTTTCATATTTACCAATCCTCTCTAAACTCCTCCCACCATCTTTCAATTATATATATTCATATCTCAACTATCTAACATACCCCCCTCTCCTAACTCAATCATATTTTTATACTAAATCCTCTCAACCATTACACACCAATTTAAACATCCACAAATTACACCAAACAAAAACCTACACACTAAACCCCTCTCCCTCTCCTAAAACCAAAAAAAACTCAAAACCTTCACAACAACACCCCCATAAAAAAAACTCCATCCCACCCTACAACAACAAATCCCACATCAACCACCCAACAACCCCAAATACCAAATAAAACCTAACAACAAACTTCCAACTATACACACATACCAAATTAAAACAACTAACACAAACCTACACAAAATAATCAAAATTAACAAACTACCCCATAAATCACTACAATATATCTCAAACCAACCACAAAAACCACATACCTACACAACATCCATAAACCCACAACTACCACCCAAAAACACATCCTAACCTCAAACATAAACCAACAAACACACCCCCCACCCAACCACTATCTACCCCAACAATCCCCACCATTCATTCCCCCACCCATCACATCATATATTATACACTCCTCACATCCTTATATTTTCAACAAACTCACCTAACAATACTACTACTCTATAATCTTTAACAAACAAAAACATAAATATAATCTCTCTCTATAATTACAACCCTACTAATCCACCAACAAACCCTACCACATCCATACATCAACATAACACTTTCCTTCACACAAAAAAAAATATACAACCAATAACCAACAAAACATTACAAACCAAATCATAATATAACACACTCCAATTCCAACCCAAACCTTCATAACTTAATCAACACCCCTAAACATACACTACAAACTCCAATTCAATCAAACTATCCAACAACCCCAACCAACCAACCAACCCAACAACCTCCAAAAACACTCACCCCTTCATTCCCCCACCAACACCACCACTCAACTCATACCACATCACCACTAACCAACTACCCACCTAAACCAACACACCAAACCCCCCTAACTCCCAATTCCCACCAAAACAAACCACACAAAACACACCATCCCACATAAACAAACTATTTCCCTCTCACACTCAAAACACTATCATCCACAAATCCAAACCTACCCCAACTCCCAAAAAAAATATACCTACACATCAACCCACCAACACTCCTACACAATCTATTCCCCTCTACACTACTCATACCAATTTAATCCCACCTTTCTACTACTATTAATCCCAATAATTTTATAAATAATCTTCATTCTCAACACCTATTTACTTTCATTCCCTTTCACCATACTATAACATATATAATCCATATTAATCTCAAACTCCAATTTATTACCTTCTAACAACCTCATCACTTACCAATACCTAAATCACACTACTTCCTTTCTATTCTCCACCAACTTCATCAACTAATCACTCAACATATATCACTAAATCATTCTAAACCTTATATAACCATCTACTACCTTCAATAATTCTTTCATACAAACACATAAACTAATCAACATCCTCCAATTTTTATAAAAACTTCATTCTCATTTTCCTAACATCCTAATCTTTCTACTACATAATACAACTAATCATTACCTCCTCTCAAAAATTCTT
The DNA here is from genome assembly GCF_026151205.1 of Bolinopsis microptera. Lineage (NCBI taxonomy): Eukaryota > Metazoa > Ctenophora > Tentaculata > Lobata > Bolinopsidae > Bolinopsis > Bolinopsis microptera. The sequence goes on along the minus strand of NW_026971962.1, from coordinate 3,106 downwards.
CTAAATTACCACACTACTCCTTCTTTACCCTACAATCACCCTCTTTCTCTCTATAACCTAACTTTTACTAATTTCACCTATATTTTCTCCATTTATTCACTTACCCCTTCATCATCAATTATTACAATAATCTATAATATTTCCCATTTACTATATTTTCCATTCTTTTTCTCTTCTATTTCTTAAAACTATCATCTACATACATATATTCTTCACATTTTCAACTCTTATCTAATCATTCCTACTCTTTATATTTTCAACCCTCCTATCTACACCATTATCTATTTTATCTACCTATCTCCTTCCCTAATATTTTTTTAATACTTCTTATCCTAATTTTTATTATCAACTTTCTCTTTCTATTAAATTCTCTTTATATCACCCCTTATTTACATTTTATATTCATTAAACCTTACTTCTTTAACTCATTCTACCCACCTACACTTTCCCTTTCTATACTTTTCTCTTTCCATTTAACTTTTATTTTTCTATCCTAATCATATTATATTCTTAAAAAAAAAAAAATAATAATAATAATCTCTCTCTCCTTATCCCCCACCTTATTATTTTTCTACCTTACCCTCTCAATCATTTTTACCACAAATTTTACACAACAAACTTACATACCTCTTTACTTATTTCTCCTTCACCCTTCATTCTCATATATCTCCCTTTAATTCCCCTTTAATACTATCCATCTCCCTAATTTCCTATCTTCTTCCCTCTCCTTTTATAAATATCCTTAACACTTTCTTTTACCTTCATTACTACTACAAAAATCCATTCTCTCTTAACTAATTTTTCTATCTCTTCCCTACCATTTTTCCTACTTATTCTCCCTTTACCACTATTCACTCTCCCCCTTATTTTTTTCTACTTACTTTTTTACTTTAACCCTCTATCTTTCAATCTTCTCCTATCTCTCTCTACTTCTTTCCTTATCTACAAAATTCTTTTTTATTCATCTCTAATTTTTTTTCCTTATACTATTTCCTTACATTTCTAACTTCTCATTATAATTATAACACCACTAAACTATTAAACAATCAAACTCCCTATCCCCAAATTTTATAACTCATCCTACACTCCACACTTTTACTCCATTATCTACCAATTTTCATATTTCTATTACCCTCCCCAATATTCACTTATTTCCACCTCACATCCACTCTATTATCCCTTAAACAACATCTAACATTACCCTTTTATATCTCCAATTTTCCCATCTACTTCTCATCACTATTAATTACCACACATTACCAACAATAAACTACTTTAATCTCACATATCTACCAACTCCAATTCTAACAATTACTCACCTAAATTCCTTTCCATATTTACCAATCCTCTCTAAATCCTCCCCCATACTTTCAATCTATATATATTCATATCTCAACTATCCTAACACCATACCCCCCTCTCCTAAACTCAATCATATCTTTTATACTAAACTCCCTCTCAACCATTACACACAAATTTAAACATCCCACACAAATTACACCTAACAAAAACCTACACACTAAACCCTCTCCCCCTCTCCCTAAAACCAAAACAAACTCACAAACCCTTCACAAACACACACCCCATACAACAAAAACTCCATCCCACCCCCTACAAACAACAACATCCCCACATCAACCCACCCCAACAAACCCCAAATACCAAATAAAACCCTAACACACCAAACTTCCAACTATACACACATACCACAATTCACACAACAAACCTAAACACAAAACCTACAACAAAATAACTCAAAAATTAACAAACTACCCCCCATAAATCCACCTACAATATATCTCAAACCAACCAACCAAAAACCACCATACCTCACACCACACATCCCATAAACCCACAACTACCACCCCAAAACACCATCCCTAACCTCAAACACCTAAACCAACCAAACACACCCCCCCCACCCCAACCCACTATCTACCCCAACAATCCCCCAACCATTCCATTCCCCCCCACCCATCACATCATATACTTATACACTCCTCACCATCACCCTTATATCCTTTCAACAAACTCACCTAACACATACCCCTACCTAATCTCATCACTCCCTTTAACAAAAAACACAATAATAATAATAATCTCTCTCCTATAACTTACAACCCTACTCAAATCCACACCCAACAACCCTACCACATCCCATACATCAACATAATACACCCTCTTCCCCTTCACACAAACAAAAAATCATACAACCAATAACCCACCAAACACCTTACAAACCAAATCATAATATAACACACTCCAATTCCAACCCCAACACCTTCATAACTCCTAATCAACACCCCTAAACATACACCTACAAACCTCCAATTCACATCAACACTAATCCAACAACCCCCAACCAACCAACCCAACCCCACAACAACCCTCCAAAAACACCTCACCCCCCCTTCCATCTCCCCCCCCACCACAACCCCACACCTCAACTCCTACCACATCACCCACTAACCACACTACCCACCTAAACCCAACACACCCAAACCCCCCCCTAACCTCCCAAATTCCCACCAAAACAAACCAACAAAACCACCACCATCCCACATAAACAAACTATTCTACCCCTCTCACCACTCAAACACTATCACTCCAACCAATCCCACAACCCACTCTACCCAACTCCCCAAAACAAAATCATACCTACACATCCCAACCCCCACCCAACACCTCACCTACACAATCCTATTCCCCCCTCTACACACTCCCTAACCACACTATAAACCCACCCTCCCTACCTAACTACCTCATTACCTCCCAATAATTATTAAATAATCTTCATCTCAACACCCAATTTACTTTCATCTCCCCTTTCCCACCATACTCATAACATCTACAAACCTCCCACTATCTACTCTCAAACTCCCCAATTTCATTACCCTTCTAACCACCTCATCACCTTTACCAATACCTAAATCACCCACTAACCTCTCCTCTTCTTTCTACCCCCACCAACCCTTACATCAACTAATCCCACTCCACAACATACTATCCACCTAAATCCATTCAAACACCCCTTCTATTACCACCCATCCTACCTACCATTCACTAATTCTTCCTCCATACAACACATCAAACTAATCAACACTTC
>NW_026971961.1:0-12918 GCF_026151205.1 Bolinopsis microptera | reverse complement strand
GACCAATCAGGACAGTTTGAAGAGTACTCCCTCACACAGTCTCTCACTGAGGAAACCCTCTGTCTGCTCTGTGGGGCTAGGGACAGCTGACATCAGAGCTGACCCTCCAACAGCGATGGTGGATGTCTCCAGAACAAAGAGCATTCCCTGAGAGTACACTCAATTAAAGGGGTGATCTTCAGTTGCTCCAAAGCTCGAACGTGCTAATCTAGAAAAAGGAAAAGGACCAATGAACGGTAAGGAAATAACATCCGTAAGAAACAGAGGAGAGGGAGATAAAAGAATCAAGAAATGCGATGGTCGCAGATCAGGTTGAGTAACATGACGGTGGAAAAAAGGTACGAGACCATGCCTGCAATAATTCAATAAAAGACAATTTTCTGTGAACAGATTCATAACTGACAGTTCATAGGTACCTAGGTATTATACATTAAACTATCAGTGTAGGGGGGGGGGGGGGGGGGGGATCATGTTATTTTTTGTCCGTTTTTGTCCGTTTTTGTCCGTTAATTTTTGTCCGTTTTGAAAATATAGCTGCCAAACGGACAAAAAAGGACAAAAACGGACAAAAATTGTAACTTTTGATTTAAATTTTCTCCACAATTTGTAACAGGCTATTTGCAGAAATGGGTAGCCCGGTTAATGACCATGGTCCTTTCTCAAACTTTTAATCTTCAATTAGGCACAAAGAATAGTCTACACATTTTTTAATAACATAAAAAGGGATGAAAAGTTTTATTACTGGAGAGTAAAACTTTGTTAAACACAAAGATTCTTGAGCACATTTTGAGTCAGACTCAAATGCGCTTAAAAACATTTTAGTATATAACAATAAATTATGTTAACAATAACATCAACAATAATTATAAATTGAACAAATTATTGAGAGATGAAAGAGAGGAAAAGGAGGAGGGGGGACTGAGGAGGGAGAGGAGGGGGGCTGAGGAGGAGTGAGACTGAGAAGGAGAACTGAGGAGGAGGAATGAATAGGAGGAGGAGAAGAAGGACTCAAGAGGAGGAGGACCCAAGAGAAGGAGGACCCAGGAAAAGGCCCCATGAGGAGGACTGGGGAGGAGGAGGACCGATGAGGACTGATGAAGACTGATAAAGAGGACTAAGGACGAGGAGGAGGAGGAGGAGGAGAAGGACTGAGGAGTGAGGAGGAGGACTGATGAGGAGAAGGAGGTGTATGAGGAGGATTAAGAGGAGAAAGGAGATAAAGGATGAGGATAAGGAGGACTGAGGAGGAGGACTGGTGAAGAGGACTGATGAGGAGGAGGACTGAGAAGGGGAGGACTTAGGAGGACTGAGGAGGGGAGGACTTAGGAGGAAGAGGAGGATTGAGCAGGAGGAGGACTGAGGAGTAGAAGGAGTAAGAAGACTGAGGAGGATCAGGAGGACCCAGGAAGAGGAGGAAGAGGAGGAGGACTGAGGAGGAGAAGGAGGACCCAAGAGGAGGAACCAGGAAGAAGAGGAGGAGGAGGACTGAGAAGGAGGAGTGAGACTGAGAAGGAGAACTGAGGAGGAGGAATGAATAGGAGGAGGAGGAGAAGAAGGACTCAAGAGGAGGACTGAGGAGGAGGAGGACTAAGGAGACGGATGAGGAGGAGGACCCAAGAGGAGGAGGACCCAAGAGGAGGAGGACCCAGGAAAAGGCCCCAAAAGGAGGACTGGGGAGGAGGAGGACTGATGAGGACTGATAAAGAGGACTAAGGACGAGGAGGAGGAGGAGGAGGAGGAGAAGGAGTGAGCAGTGAGGAGGAGGACTGATGAGGAGGAGGTGTATGAGGAGGATAAGGAGGAGAAAGGAGATGAAGGAAGGAGATGAAGGATGAGGATAAGGAGGACTGAGGAGGAGGACTGGTGAAGAGGACTGATGAGGAGGAGGACTGAGAATGGGAGGACTTAGGAGGACTGAGGAGGGGAGGACTTAGGAGGAAGAGGAGGATTGAGGAGGAGGAGGACTGAGGAGTAGAAGGAGAAAGAAGACTGAGGAGGATCAGGAGGACCCAGGAGGAGGAACCAGGAAGAAGAGGAGGAGGAGGACTGAGAAGGAGGACTGAGAAGGAGAAGGAGGACTGATGAGGAGGATGAGGATGAGGAGGAGGGTGACTGGGGAAAGGATTGAGGAGGAGGAAGACTGAGGAGGAGGAAGAGGAGAAGGACTGAGGAGGAGAAGGACTGAGGAGAAGGAAGAGGAGGAGGACTGAGGAGGAGGACCCAGGAGGAGGAGGACACAGGAAAAGGCCCCAGGAGGAGGAGGATGACTTGGGAGGAGGAGGACTGATGAGGACTGATGAGGAGGAGAAGTAAGTGGATGAAGAGGATGAGGAGGACTGAGGAGGAGGACTGGTGAGCAGAAGGAGGAGGACCCAGGAGGAGAAGGAGGAGGAGAAGGATAACTGAGGAGGAGGAGAAGGACTGAGGAGGAGGAGAGGGATCCAGGAGGAGAACCCAGGAGGAGGAGGAGGAGGACTGAGGAGGAGGACTAAGGAGAAGGAGGACTGATGAGGAGGATGAGGAGGAGGGTGACTGGGGAAAGGACTGAGGAGGAGAATGCGGACTGAGGAGGAGGAACCAGGAAAAGGAGGAGGAGGACTGAAGAGGAGGACTGAGAAGGTGAAGGAGGACTGATGAGGAGGATGAGGATGAGGAGAAGGGTGACTGGGGGAGGACTGAGGAGGAGGGTGACTGGGGGAGGACTGAGGAATATGAGGAAGACTGAGGAGGAGGAGGAAGAGGAGAAGGACTGAGGAGGAGAAGGACTGAGGAGGATGACTGAGGAGGAAGAGGACTGAGGAGGAGGAGGAGGACTGAGAGGAGGAGGAGGAGGAGGAGGAGGAGGAGGAGGAGGAGGAGGAGGAGTGAATAGGAGGAGGAGGGGGACTGGGCAAGACTGAGGAGGAGGACTGAGGAAAAGGATGAGGAGGAGGACTGAGAAGGAGGACTGAGCTGAGGAGGAGAACTGAGGACTGAGGAGGAAGAGGAGGAGGATGAAGAGGAGGTGGACCCAAGAGGAGGAGGTCCCAGGAGGAGGACCCAGGAGGAGGACTCAGGAGGAGGAGGAGGATGACTGAGGAAGACTGAGGAGGAGGAGGAAGCATCTAAATATTATTTCCATTTTTGTTATTTTTTGTCCGTTTTTGTCCGTTTTTGTCCGCTCTATTTTTTGTCCGTTTTGATAATATAGGGTTCCGAACGGAAAAAAACGGATAAAAAACAGGATCCCCCCTGGAGGAGGAGGAGGAGGAGAAGGATGACTGAGGAGGAGGACTGAGGAGGACTGAGAAGGAGGAGGACTGAGGAGTACTGAGGAGGATCGCTGAAGAGGATGGCTGAGGAGGATGGCTGAGGAGGATGACTGAGGAGGATGACTGAGAGGGAGGAGGAGGAGGACTGAGAAGGAGGAGGAGAAAGAGGACCCAGGAGGAGGACTCAGGAGAAAGAGGAGGAGGAGGACTCAGAAGGAGGAATGAGGAGGACTCAGAAGGAGGAATGAGAAGGAGGAGAACTGAGGAGGAGGAGGAGGAGGACTGAATAGGAGGAGGAGGGGGACTGGGGGAGGACTGAGGAGGAGGAGTACTGACGAAAAGGATGAGGAGGAGGACTGAGGAGAAGGACTGAGGACTGAGGAGGAAGAGGAGGAGGATGAAGAGGAGGAGGAGGACCCAGGAGGAGGAGGACTGCAGAGGAGGAGGACTGAGGAGGACTGAGGAGGACTGAGGAGGACTGAGGAGGACTGAGGAGGATGGCTGAGGAGGATGGCTGAGGAGGAGGAGAAGGTGGAAGAGGAGGAGGAGGAGGAGGAGGAGGAGGAGGAGGAGGAGGAGGAGGAGGAGGAGGAGGAGGAGGAGGAGGAGGAGGAGGAGGAGGAGGAGGAGGAGGAGGAGGAGGAGGAGGAGGAGGAGGAGGAGGAGGAGGAGGAGGAGGAGGAGGAGGAGGAGGAGGAGGAGGAGGAGGAAGCATCTAAATGTTATTTCAATTTTTGTTATTTTTTGTCCGTTTTTGTCCGTTTTTGTCCGCTTTATTTTTTGTCCGTTTTGAAAATATAGCTGCCAAACGGACAAAAACGGACAAAAAAACATGAGCCCCCCCCCCCCCCAGTGTATCACTGCTTAATTAATAATCATAAGATTAATCATTTAAAGTTAATGACCTTATATGGTCAAGTTCGGAGACAACCAGTTCATTTTTTACTTTTTTAGAAGTGTGTGGTGGAGCCAGCTCAACACAGAATGAAACTCCCTGATTATATGGCTGACAAGACATTTTTCAGGACTTTTTCTGAGTAAAAAAAAAATTAAAAGGTTGAACGGTTGAGCAGATACAGGTGGTATTAAACAAACCCTTAAAAGGTGGAGATTTAAGGTGGAGACTGGCTCTGGTTGAAGAAACTTTTGATTAAGGTGGAAAACGTTATTGGTAACACAAACTACATCAAATTTGCAATCTGATGGTTTTGTCAATATTTTATTTAAGTGCTCAACCGAGGTGGAGAAATTAAATGCACTTTTCAAAGCTGCTCAATCGGGGGTGGAGAAAGGTTTAGAGAGTTCTAGGTTAGCTAGAGAGTTGCGTCTCGGCCTTTTCTACTTCCCGTTAAATATTGTTTTTTCCATTGACGCTCAACAGGGTGGAGATCTTTCATTAAGAAACAGTAAAAAGCCTGTCAAACATGCCTAAATTCATTGGTTTTATCACTAATTCTAATCTGCTCTGTTAACTGCTACTGTAGGGGATCATAAAACTGTTACCCCTTCTGTCTTAAAGCAAAATGTTCTAGCAAATGAAAAGTTGTGAAAAGGTGTTCAACAAGGTGGAGAAATTGTTGATTAAACATTAAAACATTAAAAAATGCATTAAAACTGGCCCCACCGGGTTGAGTTGAGCTTTGGCAGTTGATTTCTGGAAGAAATAACATTGGGTGACACTTTAGCATGTATACAACTCATCAAACTAGCCATCAACCACTCAACTGCGGTGGAGAACCTTGACTTCTGAGGTCAAATTTACGCCCAAATTTGCCAAATTTGAGTCTCCACCTATGTTGAGTGTACTTTTCAGCAAGGATGCCTTGTAATATGAGTTGGTAGATGATTTAGAATCATTGGTATTGCAAATGGACTGCCACAGTCACTCTACAGCTCCTAAACTACAGAATAACAGATTTTGAACTGCATGTTATGCTGTCTCCACCTCGGTTGAGCCGATTCTGAGGATCCTATTCTATGAAATATGATTGGTATAACCCATAATATTAAATATTAGGACTTTGGAGCAATTAAAAAGCATGAGAGGGTTAGTTCTAGTCACTTATATTAGCTCATGTAGTCAGTGAACTGCTCCACCTGTGTTGAGCAGACAAACCTGCTCAACCGGCACTTTTTGAGTACCCACCTGTCTTACGTAACGTTAAATTGTGAAATTTGGAGTAAATATTTTTTTCATAAGTGATTTACAGTTCATTTATTTTTGTAATTTTCAGGTGGCCACTGTCTCCACCAAGGTTGAGTTATTTAAATTTTGAACCCAGATATCATTATAGAAAGGTTAGGAGTATAATATCTGAAGAGCCTGTACCCCTTGGACTGTCAGAGGAATTATAATTAATTTTACCGTTTATGGCAGTGAGATGAGTGTAATTAGTGACTGATTTTATGTACAGGTTGTCTCCGAACTTGACCATATGCAGTAATGCAGATGGAATGTTCAAATAGTTGATTTTAATCGAATTGAAAATATTGTTTACTGTACCTTGTATTACTATTATTGTTTAATGTAAACTGACAAAACTTGTTAATTTATTTCTTTATTTGTTATCTTAAATGTTAGGATTCAATCATAATATGAGCTCTCATCTTCTAAATTGGTCACATTAATATTTTACATTGTTTATATTTAAATACGTTTCACTTTTATTAAAAACAATCGATAAAGCCGGTTGAGTAAACCTTAAATTCACGAACGTATAAACCTCACTAACCGTTGATAACAGCTGGATGTTTTCCCAGTTGCTTGCACAGAACGATTTGTTTGGAAGGTTGGTATTTGAGTAATGTGTGCAGTTTAGACACACTCTTATCTGATATACCCGTATCAGTAGTTCTACCTGATAAATGTTAGCTATTGTGTTATATTTGTATATTTAAATGATATCGCTATATTCCCCGCAATATTGGGAGCATATGTTTTTATTTGCAGTTTATCGTAATTATATGAAATAGCGATAAACCGTTTAATTAAGATTACTTAAAATTTTATTTCTATAATATTGATAGTTTTAAACTAATCACAACACTACAAATCTATTACATTTATTGAGGACGTTACAGAAGGAATTGATTTAATGTATGTAGTTGGAGGAGTCCTAACTCTCCTCACGTCAGAAAATGGCGTTTCTCTTGTACCAAATATTATTATGTTGTATAATTTAATATTTACCTAACGCTACCACTTCGTTAGGAGGCAGTTCTATATCATTGTGAAGATCGTCAGAACTGGACACATACCATTTCATTTTCTTGTCACCTGTGATATCTCAAGTCGATGAGCTGCAATTTATGTAAGCTTGAAGTTTTGAGTATACAATTGCTGTTCATTCGGGCCGTGTTGTTCAAGTATTTATTTTGTTCAAGATTATGGGCCAAAGTTAACACGATCTTAAGTTTAATGGGGGGGCCGGGGGGGGGGGGGGGGGGTCAAGGCAAGGGGGTAAGGTAAGGTTTAAACGGGGCCGGGGGGGGGGGGGGGGGGTACAAATCTATACGATGCAGTAATTTTGGGTCAACCTGTATGGGGGGGAATGCAACGTCAATTAATGTCAATTAATGTCAATTAATGTCAATTAATGTCAATGTCAGTTTTGCAAAATTTTGGAATACTGACATTAATTGACACGATATTTTTCGACCAGAGATTATGTAGTTCTACCATATTTTTAGCACTTAAGAACGTTTATACATCATCAATTTATTCACTACTATCACATATGGAAATGTGAAATGTGAAAAAAATTCAGATCATTAAACAATAATACTAAAATAATACGGTTTTCCGAAATTTAATTTTCTTAAATGGGCGTGGCCATCCAAGGGCGTGGTTCTCAACATCATCAGAACTTAAAACCCACATTAAACGAAATGCATTCATGACACCTCTTACTGAGGTTAGATATCTCCCAACAGAACTTTTTGTACACCTCTACGAAAATTTGGAATGACCTCAGCCCCTATGTATTCGAAATATGTGATGCTAATGTAGATGGGATAATAATCCCGGGTTCTTCCAAGAATTCAGACTTATCAGCTTCGTCAGGTGTTATTAAATCTAACCTTAAAAAGCACTTGCTATCCCTCCAAAATCGAGATGACCCTAATACATGGTAACTAATCTATATTATATCTCAAACTCTACATCCGGTACGGCTATGCACACATGATATCTCTCTGCCATGAAACATGGCTAACCTTTTAAACTGTGATTCAAAACCTAAAGCTAAACTAAAACTCAACTGGGCCCTCCTTTGTCACCAAACTAAGCCAATACCTAAGTAATTTTAGATTATTATATTTTTATATATTTGTATAATAAGTATATTGACGCAGTGGATGGTTTAGGGGGTTTCAAGCACAGGTCACTCTCAAATCCTAGAGATAAGCAGTGGCCTTCGACACTTGAAACCTCTTCAAACCTCCCCTGATTTATTTATTATTGATATTGTTTGATTGTGTCGTAAAAATAAATATTTGTTTTATTAAAATATTTGTTTTATTATATTTGAATAACGAATCTTAAACAGCTAACATTACTCCTTCATACTAAAAAGCCGATTCTAGATATTTTACCTGTATAAGAAACCAATAAAATATGGGCGTGGCCGGTGGGGACCGAAGATGGAAGAGTTGGAAGCTGAAATTTTTTTGGTGGTCTTTGAACCTAAGGATCAACAGATAAGAACATACTCATAATTATTCAAGGACATTTTGTTTTTTTGAACCGGTCTAACTTACATAGACGTGAATATCTTGAATATTTATCGAATAATGATAATCTCAAATTTCAAGACAAATTAATGTCAATTAATGTCAATTAAGGGGGCATACCCCAGAACAGTGGTTTGTGCCGTCCAGACCAAATGACCTCATAGGCAGTTCAGTGACCTTCTAGCGCACCGTTTCCACACAAAAAAATTATTTTGAGAATTCCCATTTTTGTAATCGACCATTTCCTGGTTAAGAGTGCAATTTTCGGAAAAAATTATTTTGTGGTTGAGACGCTATATAAGTTAATCATTTCTTGCGGTATCGGGTTGAAATTTTGCTCGCCGTTTATTCACATCTATGTCAAGGTGTGTGTAAAATCTTGATATCGTATCTAAAAAGGCTGGTGTGTTATGAATTTTTAAAGTCAAAAAGCTAAAATTGTCCTTTTCAGGCTTATTTTAGTTTTTGATGCCCTCAAAAATGTTTTTACTCATTCACCTTCTGATCTATTGGACCTCAAAGCCAAACAACAAATTTAGGCACATTTTTCGTTTTTAATATTTACTGATTTTTCTAAAATTTTGATAGGAATGTGCTAGTGACTTTTTGAAGGGTGCAAAATAACCGCAACTAGCACATTTATATATGAGTTATGAACAACAAAACACCCTAAAATGCTTCCCTTTGAAGTTATGGGAGAAAATGTGATTTTTTATCTACAAAGCCAAAAAATCACATTTTCTCCCATAACTTCAAAGGGAAGCATTTTAGGGTGTTTTGTTGTTCATAACTCATATATAAATGTGCTAGTTGCGGTTATTTTGCACCCTTCAAAAAGTCACTAGCACATTCCTATCAAAATTTTAGAAAAATCAGTAAATATTAAAAACGAAAAATGTGCCTAAATTTGTTGTTTGGCTTTGAGGTCCAATAGATCAGAAGGTGAATGAGTAAAAACATTTTTGAGGGCATCAAAACTGCGCCAGAATTCAGAGAACAATTTGATGTCAAGTATCAAATAATCCGATCTTCCCTGACTGACTTATTGTTAAAATAAGCCTGAAAAGGACAATTTTAGCTTTTTGACTTTAAAAATTCATAACACACCAGCCTTTTTAGATACGATATCAAGATTTTACACACACCTTGACATAGATGTGAATAAACGGCGAGCAAAATTTCAACCCGATACCGCAAGAAATGATTAACTTATAGCGTCTCAACCACAAAATAATTTTTTCCGAAAATTGCACTCTTAACCAGGAAATGGTCGATTACAAAAATGGGAATTCTCAAAATAATTTTTTTTTGTGTGGAAACGGTGCGCTAGAAGGTCACTGAACTGCCTATGAGGTCATTAGGTCTGGACAGATTTGGGGTATGCCCCCTTAATGTCAATTATTGTCAATTAATGTCAATTAATGTCAATTAATGTCAATGTCAGTTTGGGGTTTTTATGGAATACTGACATTAATTGACGTTGCATTCCCCCCCCCCCCCCCCCTGTATGATCATTAATTATCATTAAAGTGTTCAAGATAAAATCAATTATGATACTTAGTATTTCCACTCCTCACTATTCAATGAAACGTTTATATTTGAAACACAGCTAGCAAATGTATTTATATATACTTCTAAAGATCGAGTTTTACTGATTTTCATACTTTAATCGGTTAAATGTATAAAATTTAACAACACTTGGAAACTTACCAACAGCACAGAGAAAAATGAAAGGTTAGATAATCTAGTTGAAATCAGGGACCACATTTCTTAATAATATATTATATATATTCTCATTGTGTTGAATTAAAGAGGTTTAATCGACTAATCGGACGATGACACTACAGGAATACCTGAGGTGTCATTCACCCGGACTATTCACATACACTTGAAGTTTCGCATCTTTTTGACTGTCCCAGCCTAACGCTGATTATATTATTATGAACATCATAGTTAAAAATATCCAACCAGTTCTTCAATATTTATACCGCTCAGAAAATTTCTTCGCCCATGAAATGTTGACATATCAAACGGGACTGTAATAATAACTCGTCGCCCCTAGCCACATTATATACTAAAAATATGGACCTTCCTTACTCCTTAGTAAGAACAGATGGAACTGTAGCTACACAAAAAACTCTTATCAAGTTTAGACATTAACAATATTTTGATCAATAATAAATTATTTATAAATGTATACACTTATCAAAATTTAAGTGTCATGGATATCTATGTCAGATATATCACAATTGTATCTAATATCCTCAAACTCTTCCCAAATGTTTTTATCAAGCGACTCAAACTCAAAAGAATATAGCGAGTCTTGGCTGCCTGCCAACTCTCGGCTGTCTGCCACCTTTCTCTCTTTTATCCACTTCTCACATGCACTCTCGGAGTGTTCTGAGTATGACAAGTGTACTGGATAGTTAGGGTGTGTTGAGTAGAACTGTCTCCTTAGCTCGTCTCTAGAATAGTAGATATGGTAAGGCTGGTCAGGGTGGGTTAGTTGCTGGTCACGTGGGAACTCTGTAGGCTTCTTTGGGTCGAACCTGGGGTAAACGTTTAATAAGTAAATAATCGCTTAACTTATACTCCTCGTGGAATTTGAAACCTGGACAGTTTCACCATAAGCGAAAAAGTACAAAAGGATGTTGAAATATTTCAAGATCAACAAATACCTGTGTCCGTCGAGTCTGGTCATGTTTCCTACACGGTGAGTCTTAGTCTGTTCCGTGTTCTCCCAATCAGGTAACACTGGGTTCACTGGTTCTGACAGAGGAGGGAACTTCAGACATGCTTTCAGCCACTTAGGTTCCCTGATAACATTGGCTTTTGCTAGGGCGTCTGTTCTGGAGATAACGTTACCGAAGTACACCAGTCTACTTGACATGATCCTAGTGGAGAGTGGAAATGGTGATATTACAATAATACTGTATAATTCAGGTGATCTTCTAAAGTAAACAATATAATTTCAATACACCGCAAAGGTTTATACATGTTATAGATGAAATACTTGAATTTACCGTCTTAATAACACAGAATTAATCGTGTTTGTTCTATCAGTTGTGAAAGGGTGATAGTTAGTGATTATATATATAATTTAATATCTGAATACGGATATTACATATATTATATATGTAATATCCGTATTCAGATATTAAATTATGAAATGAAATTAGGTATTTATATCCCACTCATATGATCAACCAACAACACAAGGAAAGTGGTTTAACCATATCAGAGCGGCTGACTGTGAGTGAATGAGCAAATGAGAAATGTGAACATAAGGAGAACTTTAAAAAGACAAAGACAAAATTGAAACATCTTTTATTATAAACCATACTAAGATAACTATAAGTAACATTATGACAAATAAAATGATCATTACCTCATAATGTTACTTAACTTTCAGCAAATGCTTATAAATATTTCAAAACATTTTATATAATACTGGACATTGGACATCCTATAACAAGATAATATCTTGACATGACAATACAAACGCAGAAATATCTAAAATCAAAAGTTGATAACCAATTAATAGAAAGTATCAAATTCTAAGTTAATAACCAATTAATAGAAAGTATCAAATTCTAACAAAAATCAAAAATTCATACGTAAGTTTGAGTCCCTACTCCCTATGTAACGAAAACAAAACACTTTATTTGAAATTCTTACGGTTTTTACCGAGCAACCGTGACCAGTCCCCTCCTCTCTGTTATAGAAAAAAAGACTTTACTTACTTTGATAAAGTAAAGGTTGACCATGATCTGCATCTTTAAGAAAAAACTAGTTCATTGATTATAATTATTCCTGACCTCTGAATACTTCAAGGTAAAACAGATTCTCAGCATAATACTTCAAATATGATACTCAATGAAACGTTAGCATAATAAATTCTACCCCGTATACTGTATAAAAAAGGCAATTTATATAAGTTACACTATATATATTATACTATATAGACTACACTATTATACATAAGCTACACTACAAGCTACACTCTGGTCACTGACTGACCAGTGACCAGGTAAGGACTCAAACAAACCATCACAACAAGACAAGTCACTTTACAATCCTAAAACTCCACACTTTCTACATCAGGAACCCTACCCCTCTCAATACGCTCATGTTTAGCCTGCAACACATTCCGCTCATACTTCTTAACACTGGTGTTTCTCACAACCACGCTCCTGTCCCCAATGTCCAGCACCGCAGACCCGTGAAACACAGCGAACAGAGGCATGAAGAAGACATGATGTAAGATACAGTCAGTGGAGGTGTCACTGCAGAAAGATGGCAGGGAGACACTCCTCAGGACCAGAGATATGAGAATAAGACAGAGTTTCAGTGCAATGCTGACTTTCTTGAATCTGCTAGAAGGGACAGAAGTGTATACTAACAGTGTTGTTATGATAGAGTTAAGGGTATGGAATAAAACTAGATAATAAACAGCACTATCGTGTATTGGTTTGTTCTCGTTTGGCGTCACCACAGAGTAAAGTGCTAACGAAAGTTTCTCCATCACTGAAATGACAGTGCGAACAGTTCTTATGATGGAGACTGTACGAGAGTTGGAGGAGGAGGTATGGGTGTGGTAGGATAGGGTTGAGAGGAGTAATATAGGGAGGTACACTACCAACACACTTCTTATCACATACCTGGGAGGTTTTTGTTGGGAAATATCAATCAGGCGTGATTAAACTTTAAAATTATCTCTTTATTTTATATTATTC
The DNA here is from genome assembly GCF_026151205.1 of Bolinopsis microptera. NCBI lineage: Eukaryota > Metazoa > Ctenophora > Tentaculata > Lobata > Bolinopsidae > Bolinopsis > Bolinopsis microptera. The sequence continues at coordinate 200 of NW_026971961.1, read as the reverse complement.
GAGCACAATATGAAAACATATTAAACGCAAGATTTTCTAAAATAACAAAGCTGATTATTAGTGATTATCTTAAATCTACTATTATACTAAACAAACAACAGTAATAACGAGTTGTTCACCTCTGCATGGTATCCCTAATAACCAGGTCCTGTAAGGTAACCCCAGTAGTAACCATAGTAAGAGGAACGTAGTACCCCACC
>NW_026971960.1:0-13614 GCF_026151205.1 Bolinopsis microptera | reverse complement strand
TTTTTTAATCAAGTTTCCACCCCGACCAAGACAAAGGGGGGAAAGTAACACTGATGGAAACAAAGTCAGGGACTTGAACAAATATAATAATTTCATTCCAATAATCTTTGGACAATTTTACCAAAATTGCATGCAATATTACCACCAACCTGATATGATGCAGTTTGTTCCATCTATTTTTTAACAGTTCACATTCAATATCATACCTTGCTCATTGTTCAATAATGTGCTGTCATTTGTTCATCACTGGCCTGTACAATTACAACACTCTGATACCTGTTGGTGATGAAATTACTTCACGTAAAAATATTCAAATTAAATGGAGCATCGCTAAAAGATTTTATATTTTGGCAGGGGCCTGTATTATTTTTTAAATGAATTTTTTTTTTTTTTTGAAAATTCAATTAATCATTATATATATAAATCAAGCGTTACATTTCAGCCATGCAAAATTACAATGACATATTTTGATATACTAAATGATAAATGGTACTGCAATATAAGTTGCTTTAATGTTTGGCCGGATGACAACTAACGAAAAAAATTTAACTTGATTATATAATAATTAATTCGGCTGAACCAACACATAGCAATAGCCACATTAACGTTGGGGCCGTCTACCAAATTTGAATGACAAACATTAACAAGAAATCAAAAAATATCATAAATAATTATAAGGATTTTGTTCATTACAATTCCGTCACAACTGATAAAGAAAAAGAAAGGACAAGCAGATAGGAAATTGGACGGACAGAATTGTAACCAAAAAACAAATTTCTGAGACTCATAAGACTGATGAGTAAAATCTGGCCAGACTGTATCGGCACCCCAGAGGTACTTGATCAGTTGGCCTTAAAAGTAGAAATCCGCTCTGACTGCCGGATACATACTGGTAGACTATTCCATTTCAGCATAGATCTATGAAAAAAGCTATTTCGGAAGGCACCCGAGCAGGGCAAAAGTGGTACTCATGTAAGTTGAAGTATCCAAACCTATCAATTATTTGAGCATTGTGCCTAGTGTATCGGGTTTGCCCTTGGACGGCATAGGACTATTATAATGTAGGGAGCGAAACTGGAATTATGCTATTCACTATTTTATAGAAGGTCATAAGATCGTTATAATAAACTTCTGTTTAACAGGGAGAGTATTTAATTTCTTTTGCTCTGTAGCAAGTTTATCGTCATTAAAACTGGAGTAAGGTTCACCATTGATCCATTTAATAGCCCTCTTTAGGATAGCAACAAACTGTTGAAGATGAGTTGCAGATTGAGGGACCATATGACAGAACAATGTTCAAATATAGACCTAATTAACGCTAAATAGAACGATCTTTTCTCCCTTTTATCAGTAGTGAAATGACATGTTCTCTTAAGTAGTCCAAGTCTAGAGGTAGCTTTGGAAACAAGCGCTTTACATTGTGCACCCCAATTAAACCTGGAGTTTATTGCGACTCCAAAAATTGACTGAGAGGGCACAAAGTCAATATCACTTCCAGAAGTTTATAAAAGAAGGTATTGAATGGCAAGTTATCCAGCACGTTTCTTTGCAGGGACACAGAGAGGGCTTTGCACTTTTGTGGGTGGAACTTCATTCGATTTCTCACTGACCAATCATTAATCTGTTGATGTCATTTTGGATTATGTGATGGTCAGGGTAACCAAGGATCTCCCTCCAAATTTTAGTGTCATCTGCATAAAGGGCGATATTGGTGCCTTCAGAGACACAGAAGAACATGTCATTTATAAATATTACAAACAATAAAGGGCCAAGTATAGAACCTTGAGGAACACCAGAACGAACTGGTAGAGAAGAAGACGTTTGGCCTCCTATCACTACTTGTTGTTGTCGCCCTCAAGATAGGACTTAATAAATTTAAGCATTAGTCCATCGACATTAAAAATATTCTTTAATTTACTTAAAATGAGGTCATGCGAAACGCTATCAAACGCTTTCGCAAAATCAAAATATTTATATCAGTCCTGGACCTGTTATTCAATGCAAGTGCAAGATTGTCGTGAAAGGTATCATTTGGGTTGTACATGAACGTTCATTAACAAAACCGTGTTGTCGGTCATCCAACAGATCAGAACATGCAGCGTATAATGCAGTCTTTATGCACCTTTCAAAGACTTTCATTACAAGAGATGTTAACGAGATAGGCCTGTAGTTCTAAACCCGAAGACTTATCGCCCTTTTTGTGCATGGTACTACAAGTGCCAGCTTCCAATCAGGGGGTATGCATCCGCTCGAGAAAGACAGGTTAAATAAAACACTAAGGGGGTATGCAAGGCTTTGGGCACAGTTTTTGAGGACTCTCCATGAATCCCATCAGGGCCAGGGGCCTTGTTAGGATTTAACTTTTTAAGAATCAACAGAACATCTTCTCTAATAAACACAAGACTTGAAAAACAATCATCACGAAAATCTATGTCAATGCCATATACTCTTTTTGGGGGAAAAACTGTCATAAAAATATTCGTTAAAAAAGGGCAGCTTGATCAGATGGATTGTTTCGAAAGCGATTATGATATTTGACAGTTTCAGGGATCCTGGTTGACTTTGATTTAGATTTAACGTAGGTCCAGAATTTCTTGGAGATAAGAGCATCATCGGAGTCATCCTCAACACTGAGTTCTCATTCTTTCGTCCATCAAATTTTTAAATTTCGTGCGAAATGCACGAAACTTTTGTTTATGGACTCAGAGTTGCTCCCTTATGCCTTATTCTCCATTTCTCCTTATTTCGTAGGGACGATCACATTCGGAGTCATACCATGGGGGCTGGAACTGAGACTTAATGGTCTTTTTAGGGATCCATCGGTCACAGGCTGCACCGAGAACTCCTCTGAATCGACTCCAGGCAAGATAAGGATCATACACTCAAATATACTATCCCAATCGATGCTAAATAACTCAGAATTCAGGCCCCTAAAATTACCTTTACTATAATTAAAGATCTTTCTTTTAGGCTGCTTAATATACTTGGTCTTAATATCAATGTCAAATGTGATACAATAGTGGTCGGACATACACATTTCGTTTGATCTAAAACTTTAACATTCTTAATAAGGTTTTGAATGTTAGTGAACACAAGATCTAAGGTGTTGCCTGACTTGTGAGTAGGGGAGCTAATAAGTTGTGTATGTCGAGGTCATCAGTGAGAAAATTTACAAAGCTAGAATGTAACTGGCAAGATGACTGACCATCTGGCCAGGAAATCGAAGCCAAATTAAAGTCACCTACCAGAATGTGCCTTTGCAATTTTCTGGCAGATGCTAAAGTAACAAAATGTTTCTTGAAAGATTCAAAATTATCTAAGCCAAGCGTTCCTACTCTATAAAATGTTGATATACAAAAGTTTCTTCCACACTAAGTCTTAATTATGATGGATAATAATTCAGCTTGAAAACTAACTTTAGAGAACTTTTTGACTCGAGATATCAATGTCTGTTCTATGGGCAATCAGAACACACCACCGTTTTTTCTGAATTTCTTGGGCTGGGTTGCATCCACTGGATGCGATCTTAAGGATCGGTCAAGCCTAAATACTTTGTATTTGTCAGGGAGCACCTCATTACTGAGAATGGAATTTTTCAGCCATGTCTCGTTTAGAATAATGATGTGAGGCTTATGTTTGTAGATATAACCATGGAATTCATGTATCTTGGTCATATTTTAGTGGTGGTGTTCTGATGCTAAATCGCGTGTATAAAATGTTTCAAACAGTATACAATAATGTCACAATGACCCTATATAAAAATACCCTTCAAAAACTCAATATTTTGAAAATCACCCTTGGCCTTGCGGTCCAAGTTCAAATCTATTGACAAAGTTCTTTTTCGCCCCTCTGTCTCCCAGGAGAGAAATTACCGTCGTTCTTAAGATTTCGAAACGAAGACGCTTCCTAATGTATCACACAGCATCTGAGTACCTCTGCCCTGTGTGGTATTCCATCTACTAGCCAGCTTCTTTACTAGTCTTTCAGCTTCAAACCCATTCACCAGACGTTGAAAAAACTAACGGCATGAAGCTCCTTTTTCTACTTTCAGGACCCTTGCATTGTACACCGTTTGCATTGTAACACCGTTCCCCACTAACATTTTTCCTCAACAAAAACAGGTACAAGAAAATTAACATCACAGGTACTCACATCAGATGGCTAACATGGCTACTATCAGGACACAGCCACTAGCATACTTCCAGACGGTAGCAAAAACTCCAAATTCGAAACACAAGACTGTGAACACTGCCCAGGGGAAGCAGAAACATCACAGCACTTCCTATGTGAATGCATCCAGCTGATGACAACTAGAATGAGGATATTTGGTAAACTATCCTAACAATCGAGGAACTCATCAATAGTAAACTCGACCACATTATCAAATTCGGGGAACAGTAAACAATTTTGACAGAGAAGCTATTTGGAAAAGCATCAGGACATCCCCCAAGGTTCAAAAACAACATACTTAGCCCCAAAACGGACTATCTCAGATAGTTCCCAAAAATTTTCAGGTGGGGACCTGCCGGAAGTCCCCCCCTCCCCCCAAGAAGAACTTTGAAGTGGGTTGCTCTGAGCAGGTAGTAACAGTTCGGATCAAAGGGGTCTGTTGCGTTGTACTAATATTATTCTATGTTTTTGTATCACTTAGGGAGTCCGGGAGTGTGGTCGGGAGTCACACTCTGGGGAAAGGCGAGAAGGGCCCCCCTTTTACTAGGGGGCCAAACCCCGTTGAACAAAACAGAGAGGAGAGAACACCTTTTTTTTCTCATTTTCTGTTTAAAAATAAAAATTTTTGTTTAAAAAAAAAGGGGTTGGTCAAAAAGGTTTTATAGCACACTCCTTTTTTCCTTTTTCAACCCCCCCGGTTATTGGATAAAGTTTTTGGGAATTGGAATGAGGGGACATAACCCAAAGGCTGAAAAACAAATTTAATCGTTGTTTTTGTTGGGAGTAAAAAAACTTTGAATTAGTGAAAAAATGGAGAGATGGGGATGTCGGACAAGGCAGCCCTAACAAACTCCCTGAAACAATGGTTTTCGATGAATGAACTTAAATTGCAGGCAAAAATTGTAGTTGTTTCTGGAATTTCTTTTAAACAGGGCCCGAATTTCCCGGGGGGTTGGGGGGAGTGTACCCCCAAAATTTTTTTGGGGGGATTTTAATTTCAAATGCTAAAATTCACAATTTTAATCGAAAAGTAAAAATTTTTCTGGGAGCCTAAACGAACTGCCTCCAAAACCCCCTAGAGGATTTGGGTAAAAAGCTTTTTTTTCTATGGAAAACAAAAAATACCCCAAAAGGGATCTGGTCCTACTTTCAGCCAAAATGCCCGTAAGAGCTTCAAACAACCCCCCCCAAAGACCCCCGCTTTGTTCCAGAGGGTAACCGGAGGGGGCTCGTTTGCTGGGCCCATGACCCCCTAAGTTCAAAAAGGGAATTACGGCTCTGCTTTTAAAATAGTTTCGCAGATTGCGATCCTGGGGGTAAACTTATCTTGAAATCGTTTAAAAAAAAATAAAGAATGCTAATCTTTTACAACATCGTTTTGTTAAAATTTTCTAAAAAAGAGGGGGGAGGCGATAAGGGGTTTTGCAATACCCCGGTCCCCCATCTAAAAATTTTAAAAATTTGTAGGTACCTAAAATTTTAAAACCCAAGTCTTTCTGAAAAACAATGTTTTAGGGAAAAAACCGAAGTTCCGTTTCATAATAACTGTTCCAAAATTTTGGAACTGCGACATTTTCAAAACAAATACAAATCTTGGGGTAGTGGTTTAAAAAACTAAAAGGTTAGAAACAAGCGTAATAGTAATACGCCGGTTGGCCGACTGTGTACATAAGTGCGCTCGATTTTCACAGTTGACAGTCCCTATGGATCGGTTAAAATACAAACTTTGCGCGGCGCGCTAAAAAAAATTGGCGTCGCGAATAAAGGTTTAGTTTTTTTTTAGTCACTTTTCTACAAAATTTTTTTAATTTTTTGTTTTTTCTTATTCTAAATGACTGTGGGTTTAAACCCTGCTAAGCTAAACGCGCGCCAATTAATTTGACTTTTTGGGGTTTAAATATCCCTTTTTTAAATTTTATTAATTACCCGAATGTGTGTTTTTTCAATAAAGAAAAGGTAAAGTCGGGATGGTTTTTTTGGCAAAGTCCCGGGTTACACTAAATATAATTTTTGGGTTTTTGCAGATTTTTTGGTTAAACAATATAGCATAATTGCCCAAAGTCCCAAAAAAGCAAAATCAACTGTAGAATCTACACAGTTATAGAGTGCCCAAATTTAAAATCACCACATTGTTTCTGTGGGTTTATAATATGTTTTTGGGCTCATCTTATTTTTTGTGGGGTTTACAACCTCCCAGGCGCCCCCGAGTTGGCCGTCAGGGCCCTTATAGGAACAGTATTTTAGGTATTACCCGTTAACTTTTTTAAAATCTTGTATTAATTTTTTTCCATGTGGGAATTTAAATAGAACAAAATTAAAAAGTTTATATCCCCGGGAAAATAAGTTGAGAAGATAATATAAAATTTATGTGAAAAACTTTCAAGGGAAATTTTGGGCTACGGACATAAAAGAACGCTAGCGCTGGCCTCCCCCCCTCCAGCGTCCAATTAATTTTTGTTCAAAAAAGGCCCAAATAGATTTTCAGCATCAGTTCATGTTTGGTTGAGGTATAATGTAAATTGTCAGGCATCTGTTTGATTTACCCGGTTTTTGAGAAATAATAAACGTTTTTGTCAAAACCAGAATTAAATAAATACAAGCTTTTGGTTTCCCCAATTTCAATTTTACGCTGCTATGTTTTTAAAATGTTTTACCAAAATATATTAACTTAAAACTTATTTGTCAAATATCGTTAACCCAAACAAATATTTCAACAAATTTCAAAAATAAAACCCCCCGAATCCACCAAAATCAAATTTACAACACAAACCAAAAATTATCTCACCCCCCTAAAAAAAAAAAATTTAAGTTAAATATCTTTTAAAATTAAAAAAAAAAACGTACCCCGTAAAAATTCAAATCAGAAAGGCGAAAAAGGGGGTTCACGAAAGAAAAAAATTACGTTGTCTCTAAAGGTCGAAAAATTTTCCCGAAAAAGCCCCCTTCCAAACTTTAAAAAACAGTTTTAAAAAAACAACAGGTTAATCATAAATCAGTTTTCATCCCATTCTAAAAATTTTTCCCCAAAAAACAAGGTTCCCTCCCGAGAAATGAATCCTATTTTTCTATCTTTCCCCTTTCCCTTTCCCTTAACAAAAGTTGGGTTTGCGAGTTCTCGTGAAATTGTCGTGGTTCTAGGGATCTCCAGATTTCTTCAAATCCCCCATGAAAGGCCCTGGTTTGAAACCTTGGCATTCATTTGCGAATGTGAGACTTTGCCCCCTTTCGTAGACTTGATATCCGAGTTGTCGACATGGCGTCCGGGAAATTATTAAGTTATTTAATTATTAAAACTGAAAGTCGGGCAATTTACCCTTAAGGGTAAGTTTGATTGTGTAATTTGAATTTATCAAACAAAAATACAAAAAGAATTCTAGGGAGTAAAGGATGAAAATAACTTACTTCAATTCGTTCCGTTTAGATTTGTGGAAAGCCCCCGTTAGTTTCCCTTTTGAAAGACGCACTTCGTTTAGGCTAAAAAGATTATTATTAATGAAAATTTCAATTTAATCTGACAATCTTTAATGGCAGTTTATCATGCTTTAGTTGATTGGGAAACGGGAAGCTTCCCACCGAATAAAACCCCCATTGATTCCTCCAGGACCGGTCATATGCCACCTCCCAGTATCTCATCGAGTATATGCTGGCCCGGACTCAAACCCCCGCTGTCAAAGTACTCTTATGGGGTGTTTGAAGGAATGGAGTTTGGGAACCCGTCACGTGAGCAGCAAACTCTCGGTTAACGGGGGGGTAGGGTTGTTTTAAAAGGGTTTGGCAATTTGTAATTATTATCGGGAATAGGAAAATTGAGCTTTTTATGTTTGACAATATATTATTTTGCTCCTAAGTTAATTAAAAATTTACTTTGCTTCAAAATACGTTTTAGTCCCAAGTACATTGTATTGTTTCTCTTTAGGGGTGCGCTCAAGGTTTTGCGGGGAGGATAATTTAAAGGGTCCCGTTTAGGGGAAAAAGGGAGGAGTTCTCAGCTCGGCGGGGCGAGAACACCCCGCCCTTTTTCCCGATTGGGGGCGGGGGCGCTTATCCGGCGAACTGTCAGGGACCCAAGTGGGGCAAAAGTCCTGTGGAAAAAAAGGAGTTAGAACCCGAAGGGCGTGGTGTTTTTGGGGAAATATCCGGTCGAGATTTAAATATAAATTTGATATGTAATCTGCGTTTAAAAAGTTTAAAATGTGATTTGAGTTAGTGTCATTAGTGAGGGACTCTGAGCAGGTTAAGTAGTCTTACTCTAGAAACTTGCAGGTTTTTTTTAAATGTAGAGAAAGAAAATGGGGGGGGAGGAAAATATTGAGAGATTTTTGGATTGTCGGGTATTTTCAAATAAAATGTTTAGAGTGAGAACTAAAACAGGAAAAAAACCCCCCAAGGGCCTTTTGGGAAAAAGTTTTTAGGGGACCCACAACAAAACAGTAGACATGGGACCCAGGAATCTATTATTTTCAACATTTTAAACAATTGGGCAACCGTTGACTTAATCCTGCGGGCACTCGTAGGAACCCCGGGAAATGGGACCTGTCCCATATCGGGACACTTGCTTTCAAATACGACACTCGTCCCCAGTGCTCGCACCGATGGCTTGCCCTGTAGTTCCTCTGGATGGTGTTGCAGCTACCCCACGATTCTCCCCTTTTCCCCCAGGGGTAAAGGGTGGTTCCTCTTCCCTCCTGGAAAACAAACTGGCATCCCCCCCCTCCAAGTCGATTCGTAATAATTCTCCTATAAATCCCCATGACAACTTTGTAAAACTATATTAGACAAGGGGGACCGATAAACTCAGCTCTAACAAAACCAGGATAACAATAAACTTGTTCAATTTGGTTTTAAAACCGGGAACAGGCCCCCTCAAAATCCCCGGTGAGGGGACCAGGGAGGTAAGTAGGGATTTGGTCTTTTCCCGGGTGTGTGTAACCGTGGGGGCGCGTGAATGTCACGTGTCATGTCCCCTGGGAGAAATGCTGGGTTTTTTTTTGGTTTTAGCAAGCCAGAAGGAAGGGGGAGGGAGGGTTTGGCGGGAAGAAGCAATTATATTTCGCAGGACCGGACAGTTGACTTTTCTCTGGCCGCCTTTACTTTTATATTTAAGCCAGTAAACTGAAATTTATACTGTTTTCCAGTTAAAGTAGGTGCAGATGTTTTTTAAATGGAAGCAAGTGACAATTGGGAAAAAAGGGTAAACTGGGCCACATTGTTCAAACAACCTGTTCCCATGGCTGCTCTCTTCGTTTGATAATTTATTTTTTGATTCTCACAGACCAAAGAAAAAATTACTGTTTCTCAGCAACCCAACAGTGTTAAACAAGAAGGTATATAACCAGTTTATTTAGATTAGTTCCTGCCAAATTTAGTAATTTTAGAGCCCTCCAAATCCCAATTAGGAAAATTAGGGCCCCCGCAAGCTGGGGCTATACCCGGGCCCGCTCTTCAACCCTCAAAAACCCCCCCAACAAAAAACAAACAAAAAATTCTGTAACAAAACCCGTGACCAGATTAAACAATCAAAAGCAAGGGCCCCCAACAAATGAGTTGCCACCCCAAATCATTAAAAACATCAGCCAGGATTTGCCCGGGTTCACGAAAGAACGCGGGTTTATTTTTCCACTTTAAACCCCAATTTGAACCACGTGTGTGTTGTGTTGCCGTGATTTACCCAACCAGACCTGGAACTCCATGTAAAAAGGGAGAGGAGGACGGGGTGACAACCGGGGTAAGACGAAAAATTTAGACTCATACCTAACTTTGTTGCTGTGAGATGTCACAGTAATCATTGCGGGCGAGTTCGCTGAGCTTTGGGTGTTTTTCGAGAAAATTCGGTCGTTTTTAAATTTTTTGGGCTGGGGATTAAAAACGTCTGTGGTTTTGGAAGTGCTGGATGAATGGTATGTTTGGCGGGTTGTTAAATTTTTGATCGGTCCCCAGCGCAAATGTAAGATCGCCTACGATGATCAAAAAAGAGGTTCCCAAAAACCTTGTGTGACCTTGAGAGGGGAAAAGGACCGGTTTCAATATTATATTTGTCATTTTTGTTAAAGCGTCATTTCGGCCATCCTCCGGTAAGTCGCGTTTGGGGAGTCTGTTGTCACTATGAGTCCGTAATTTTTGTCATTCTACCATCGTAAAAGTATTTAACTTCAAAAAAGTCTCCATTAAAGGAATTAAAATACTCAGTGAAGAAAGAAATCTTAAATTGGGGCATGTGCCCCAATAAATTTTCAAGAACTGTTGGCTATCACAACACGAAATAAGCAAAGTAATCTTACATTCTGGATAAAAAATAGAGGTATTTAAAAGCAAACGAAAAAACTTGCTTACAAATTGCACTATAAAAAGTAGGCGGGGTAAAAGATAGAGGGAGAGCGTTTTAAACGCTAATTGGGAATTTTGGGCTCATTTTGAGAAATATTTGAGAAAAGGGTTGGGGTTTTTTAACCCCAATTTATTTAAAAAAAATTGGAAAAAAGTATGGATTTGGGAATGGAAAAAATTTATTGTAGTTTTATATTTTGTAAAGCAACAGTTAGATCAAAAGTAATGGTTTTGCAAATTTACACCCAACTTCGAAAGGGAAAAATTTTTTATGTTAACATTAACAAGGTTGAAAACAAGATTGTTTTTTCACCAACCTTCACAAGCAAGACAAACAAACAATGTGGTCTTGTTACCCCGAATAAAAACCCTAACCCCCGGATAAGAAGAATAACGGAATGGTTCATATTAAAGCCCTCAACCAAACAGCCTGCGGGGCATGCAACCCCTAATATGCAAACGCTGTTTCGTGGGGTTTATTTCCACGCTACCTATTTTGGGGATTTCCTTCGAGAAAATAAAAGCGCTCTAAATTACTGTCGGGAACTAGGGGAACAGAGATTACTTCGATAAAATTACAGGGAAAATAGCTCCCCAACCGTCTGAGGGAAGATGATAGGGTTTTTTCAGGATTGTGGGGATGAGCCGAGTTGAGCCCCGTTGTGGTTTAGTACGGTAGGGTGCATGAGTCCTACTGTAGGAAGGTGGTTTGAGACTGGAAGTGGGGGGGTAGGGGTGTTTGGGGGTGGGGTGGTTTAGGAGCTAGGTGCGTCCAGACGGAGTGGGGTTACGTCCCCTGTGTACGACGGGGTTTTGTAGAGCGGGGGGAGGGGCATCTTCTCTTTACCATGTGTGAAAAACAAGGGGAAAAACAACGAAACTAAACTGTAAGACAAAGTCGATTGCAGTAGTTTTTGGGTTTTCGAAACCAAAAAATTTTGTCAAATGAAGCAAGGTGGAACTGGTAAAAAAGGTTCCTTTAGGGTATTATATGACCCCGGGGGGACAACGCAGCTGAAAACTAATCCAATTAGTTAAAACCGTGGAAATTCCACGTGATCCAAACAGTGGGGCTATGTTACGTGATGATCAACGGGTAAAAGGCTAAACAATGCCCACCCAACAATCAGGGAAGGTTTGGCTCTGGAAGTGTTATCAAACAGTCGTGTAGGGACTGGTTTTAGTGAAAGTGTAAAAGTTAAGAATGAGATTGAACTAAAAACTTGGCGCGACAAGGCCCTTGTGGGGTTTATGACAAAACATGTGGTACTTCGTTCGGGGTATGATGAACCGGGGATAAATAGTACTGTAACAGCCCATAAAAACAAGCATTAGCTTTCAAAAATTTAAACTTTTTACAATACTATTGTGTTTCTGAAGGCAGAATTTTTTGACTCTGACAGCACACAATAAATTGACCCAGTAAAGCTCTAGAAAGGGCCAACGTATTAACACGTCAATTAATCGCTAAAGGAACACTCTTTATTATTTCCCAACTAACTACCCCGCAATAACTCACCTTGGAAAGTGGAGAATATCCAAAAGCACAAGTTATGCCGATACTCAAAGACCAGGAAAGAACTTTAAAAATGGCTCATACGCAAATATTAATGCTGACAATCTCAAGGTGTAAGTACGTGAAGTCCACAGTTAAATTCGGAAGCTTCTAGCTTTTTCCCCAAACCAGGGGAAACCTGAAAGTTTTTCGGAATATCTTTGAAGGGGTCGGTAGGGGTAAGGGAAAAACCCCCCGTTATACTGTTAAACGTTTTAAAAAAAGGCTTGGGGTTTGCTTATTAAGAGTAGGGCTGCGGGTTTTGGTTGGGGGAAGTGTTAAGAATTGGGGTTGTGGTCGAGTTGGGACGCTGCAGGAGTACGCACGCGCAGGGTATGAAATTACGTGCGATGAAACATCAGGTTTTAATTTAGGCAAATTCAAAGAAGGAATTTTTGTAAGTTACAATTTGCAATAATAAAGGCTAACAATAAACGGGCTATAGAGCAAATACGTAAAATCTGTAAAAAGACTAAAAATAAATTTGGGGGAAAAGAAGCTGGCAGTCCTTGTATTCTGTACACTTTATTTTGGTTCTCTCCCTCTTAATTCCTGCTCCCTTTGGAAACCCAAAATAACTTTACTTTTCTGGACGAACAGCAACTTTTGGAGGAGTAACCCCTTTTTTTGGGGGGAGGGGGTTGTGTCGCGGGTGGCCAGGTCCTTTTTTAAATTTTTTGGGTTTTAAGGGATTTGCCGTTTTTTTTGTGGTAGTTTGACTGTCGTTTGATTTGCGATTGTTGGCCGTTTTTAGGTGATTTTTCCTCGGAAAAACGGTGCTCTTCGACCTTGACAGTTTCCCAAAATTTTCCACTAGGAGACTTTTTGAAAAAATTTATAACGGAAATGGTCGCGATCTTGCACCGATCTTAAGTTTTTTTTTCCTTTATAATTTTGATCCACCTTTTCATCGAGTTCCCTGGTTGGAAAAATCTGACATTTGGGTTCAGTGTTTTTTTCTTGTGAGAACCCCGGGCGGGGCCCCCTTTGGGAAGGGTTTTGAAAAGGGAATCCAGATAATCCCGCCAGAAAAACCCAAAATTTGGTAGATAGCTTCTTTTTCGTTACCAAACTGGAACCTACCCGTGTTCTGAAAGGTTCAGGAGGTTGAAGTGAGTCACACGGGGGGCTATTGACAGTTCACAGTATGCCTCACTGGGGGTGGTTTTTTTGGGCTGGGGCAGAGGGTGATATCAGGGAGACCCCGCCTTTTACAGCTGTCTTTGGGGGGCACCCTTTATTGATCGGCTGGGAGTGAGAAACGATATCAAAATGGGGGGGTGGGTGGTGAAGGATACTGGGGCGCTCTGTCTAGAGTCTGGTGCTTTTTTCAGGGGGCGGGAACGGTTTTCAATTGGTGCACCTCAGGAGGGTGTGGGTGGTTTTCACACACCGGGTGATTCCCCCTTACGCCCACCCCAAAAGGGGGTTTTTGACACCTTAGTTTCACGCCCTTCCCCCGGGGACAACCAAGGTGTGCGTTTTTATTAAGTTCCCCGCCGCTTTTCCTCCATTTAATCAAAATTTAAAACTTGCTTTCCTCCTCGTCCCTTTACTGGATCCAG
>NW_026971959.1:0-13643 GCF_026151205.1 Bolinopsis microptera | reverse complement strand
ATTTTCCCGGGGACAAATTTGGGAAAAAACCTACCAACCTAGGTTTCCACCAGAGAAAAAAAAAAATTTTTGTTTGGGCTAAAGTAGTGTTTAAGCCTCCCTGAAATTTTTTCCTTAACCCAAAAAAGTCCATAGCATAGCGAATTTTTCCCCTTTTCTCCATTTTTTTCAACCCTTGGACCCCCCGTCATCTTTTCTGTCAAAAGGCTCTGTTTTTTTTTTTTAAATTTTCGACTTTGTCAACCCCCGCCCCCCTGTCTTTCCCCGGCCAGGGGCCCCACAAAAAGAGTTTTCGGTTAGGCATTTTTTTTTTCAAACCCCCAATTAAAAAATTTTGCCCTTGTTTTTTTTAATTTTTTATTTTATTTTAACAAACAACCGGGCCCCAAAACCAAAAACCCCCCAAAAAGGAACCTCCTTCAATAAAAATTTCAGGGGGCATTGTTTCTATTAATAATTTATTTGGGTCCAAAAAGGGGAAAAATCCCCTTTTTTTTCCCATGGTTTTTTAATTGGAATGGTTAAAAAAAAACCCCCAACCTCGGGGGGCCCCATGTTTCAAAAAATTAGTTTCTGAAATTAGAATGTTTTTTTTTTTAAAATACGGGGTTTTTTTAGTACTTTTTTCCTTTAACCCCCAAAAAATGTGTTTTTTTTTAAAATTTTGGATTTATTCTTTGGGCCCAAGGGGACCCCCAAATTTTTTTGCGCAAAAGGGGAAAATAGGGAAAAAATTTTCAAAAGATTTGGGGGCCCCCCATAAGAAAAAACTGGGGTTTTATCATAGCTTCCTTCAAGCTTTTAAGGGGTCAAACCATTTTTTTATTAGCACAAAAAGGGGGAGCAAAGCACTTTAATGTTTTTATTTATAAAAATCAGTAAAAAAAAAAAAAATTTTAAAAAATTGAAAAAAAAAAAAACTCACGGGCCCCTTTTTCTAATTTTATTTTTTTTAAAAAAAAGTGTTTTATTTGTTAAAAAGGGTTTTTCTAAAAATAAAAAAGGGCCATTAGAAAATTCCAAAAAAATTTTTTCCCCCAAAAAAATTATTAAATTTGGGGAAAAATTTTTTTTAATTTTGTTTTTGATAAAATTTGGGTAAAAAGGGGGGAGTTTTTAAATCAAAAAACTAAAATGAGTTGAAGCAACAAAGGGGGGGGAAACTTCTTGGAAAAAAATTTCTAAAAGGGGGAAGTATCTTGACGGGGGAAAAAATAGTTTTTTTCCTTTTGATCCCAAAAAAAATAAGGGGGGAATTGTTGATATCATTAATAAAAAAAGGGGTGGTTTGGAAAATTTGAAAAAAACAAAATTTTATTTTATCTTAAAAGGGGGATGAGGGAATTTGGGAAATACTTTGTCCCCCGATAAAAATTTAAAAAAAGCTGGGAAAAAAATGAGTTTTTATTATTATTAGAAATAAAAAAAAATTTTTCACCCTTGGCCAAAATTTGGGCAAGGGTTTTTTTAATGAAAAAAAAAATTTTTAATTAAGGGGGGGGAGGGGGGTTTTTTAAATCGAAATTTTTCTCAAAAAATCTTTTAGGTTTGTTTTTTTTTAGAGGGGGGGAAAGTGAAAAAAATCTATAAAAGATGCCTTTGATCCCGGGAAAAAAAATGTTTTTTTTTCCCTAGCCGGGGAAAATTTTCCGGGTAAAAAGGTTTTAAAACCCCGTGTTGGTTAATTGGTTTTACGCGTTTGGGGATTTTTTTTTGTTTTGTTCCCCCTGAAAATCGGTCTAAAAAATTTTTTCTTAAAAATTTTTTCAAAATCAAAAATAACAAAATTTTTTAAAGGGGGCCTATTCAAAAATTCTGCGCACTAAATCTCTTTTTAAATGACCCCCAAAAAACCCATATCCTAAAAAAATTTTTTTCCGGGTTTGTTTTTCCCAAAAAAAATTAAGGGGGAAAGATAGATTTTTTTAGACTCGATTTTCAGGGGCATAATTGCGATCAAAAAAAATCGCTCGGGGGGAAATAACAATTTTACCAACACCTACGCCTTTTGGGGGAACCGGCATTGGAAAAACGAAAATTTTTTTCCACGGGACAAAAAAAAAATTTTCTGATTTTAAAATATTTTACTTTCCCCTTTTATCAGGGAAAAAAACAAATAAAAAGTTCAATTTTGGGGGAAAAATTTTTCCCCCATGAAGGAACCCTTGGGGCCCCCCGGGGCCCCCTTAAAAACCCAAATATTCAATTGTTAAAATTTACTTAAGTATGTCTTTATTAACTTTTACCCTTCCTAGGAGCCCACTTTCCTTATTTACTTTGTTTAACTTGCCTTTAGATAATTCCACAAGAATTTTTGGGAAGGGTTTAATCATTCAATTTTTCTTTTTGTCTCCCTTTTTTTTTTTTTCCCGGGGAAAACGGGGAACCGGGCGTTTCCATAAACCTTTCACCAAAAGGAGTAATTTTTAAGCTTTGATTTAAACAAGGGCAGAATTTAAATTTTTGAAAACTTTGAATATACTTTATTCATAATTCCCCCAAGTTTTTTAACCGGGGGAAAAGGTAAACAAAAATTTTTTTTAGAAGAGAACTAGAAGTTCAGTGTTGTTTGCAGGAAGTGTCTTTTTCTGCTACTGCTTCATCATTTCCTTAAAACTCAGGCTACGCTTGTTTGGGAATAATAGGTCATTTGTCTCCTTCGTCCCAATTTTAATGCATCTTCTGTGCTCTATATTTTCTGTGTGATTTCGAGGAGAATATCTATCACTTTTTTTCTGTTCTACCATCATCACAGGATTTATTTGACGAATTTAAACTAGAATTACAAACATTTCGCAATTATGAGGTTTAGAATCTCATGTGGACTGAGGGGGACACTATATAGGAAGTATCAACGCACTCAGGGCAGCAGCATCATATAAAGAGCTGCAAAGGTATCGTTTCGCCGCTTCAAACTCTCATCTTATGTTGTTCCCCCGTTGATGGGACGTGCTTTGAGGTTTCGTTCCTAGATTTTTATTTTATGTAAATTTTTGTGAGTATATTTTTCTTGATTTAGAGCTCTTATTTATCGTTCGTATACGCGAAATTGGTACGGGAGTGTTAGTAGTTGATGACAAAACGCGGGGAACTCCCAAACCCCACCGCGTTGGCAGAAAAGGAACCCCAGCGGTAGTTGACTGCACCTTTCACAACAAGACGCTCACATCCTGGTCTATTGTGTGTGTGATCTCAGCTACATATAATGCGTAACAAAGTATACATCATCAATCAGATTGAACGGCACAAATAGATAAAAGTGGGAAACTTGTGCGCGCGAACTCATCCCTAAATAGAGAGATAATCCATCTCATTCGCTGCCAAAACCATCAGGACGATCGCACATTCGTCACATGCCTCATTTGATCCACCCCTTGCGCTGGCCCTTCATGCGGGATCACCTTAACTCGGGCTTAAATGTGAAATGCTACGACTTTAATAATATGTCATCAATATGAAAG
Organism: Bolinopsis microptera; assembly: GCF_026151205.1. Lineage (NCBI taxonomy): Eukaryota > Metazoa > Ctenophora > Tentaculata > Lobata > Bolinopsidae > Bolinopsis > Bolinopsis microptera. The sequence continues at coordinate 10,182 of NW_026971959.1, read as the reverse complement.
TCACGGGCATTGAACAACAAGACATGTTTTAGAAAATTTCTACGTGATGAATTTTCCTAGAGACATGGAGACCCTAGATAAAGTTGAATTTTTGTAGCGCTCGATTTTCGCAATTCCAGTTAATGTAATTTGCGCGGCGTCTTTTTAAAATTTATATTTTTAAAACTATTCTTAATGAAAAAATAATGTTTTGTTAAATTTGTTTAAAAATATGTGTTATATATTGTTAAGTTAGTCATTTTTGATTTATTAATTTAACCGGGTAAGATAACTCGTGAAAATAATCTGCTTCCTTAGGTTGTGTCACATACTCGCGGCGCGAGACCTGGGTAGGTTGTAAACATACATATATAAATATTTCATGTTTAAAAATCTTATTTGTTTCAGAATAATATTTAGGGGCTCAATTATTGTATTTTATGTATTTTTCGCATTAGTGCGATGTTTTTTTGTAACATGGTGTTGTCCGATGATGTTGACGTTTTATCATCATTTAAAACTTTTATCGATGGTCTAAGCGCGCGGCCGCTTTTTCTTCTCGATGGCAGAATGACTACGATGTAGCAGCGGCAGGGCCAATCCTATTAACATATGGTCACATTAGTGGGTGATGTGACAATTTGTCATAAATTTTACTTATTTTTTTATGTGATTATACCTTACTTTTGATGCAGATACACACAAAAGTTTTTTGGCAAAAAAATTTTTTGTGGGGGGGGGGCACATTGCGCTTTGTAGCGCGACTGCACTACCTGGCGGATCTCGGGCCGGCGACATCTTTTCGCAACCACGAGCAGATCGGCGAAAGATTGACATCGCGAATCAAGCAACCATGCACCACATACACTTTTTTCTTGTCTGTTTTACGATATTTTTTTTCCGATTTTGTTTTATTTAATCTTTCCGTTCGGGGTTAATATTGTCAGACAAGTGCACAAGAAGTTGTTTAAAATTGCAAAAGATGTGAAGTGAAAAACGCATTCCGGCAATTAGTTATATTGTATATTAGACTATTATATGTTCATTTAATTGTTAATTGTGCTTTCTTATAACTAAATTGCTCGGGCGTTCCACCCTTTATTTTTGTATTTGTTATTTGACATTTGACAATAACATCTTTAAAGCTTAGCACTTACTTTTAGATACTGTTGTAATATTGTGGATATAGTTTTAATGTCTGAGCTCAGCTCATTTGATCATGATTAGTATTATATTATAGTCAGCGTAATAAGCGCCAAGCGCAGAGCACAGAACTTTTTTTCTCGATTTCGATATATAATTTGGTACAAAAGTTGTCTTAATATAATAAGTAAAAATGGTGAATAAAATAGAATCACCGCTGTAGCAATTTTTTGCCTTGACAAAAGCTACACGGCGCTTTTGATTCTGTATTTGACGCGCATGCTTTTTTCGCGTCAAAAGCGCCTTCCAGTTATTGGCCTCAACCCACCCACACCAAACACAACCTAACCCCACGGGGGGGGATAACTTCTCACATTTTCATATTATGATCACATAGGTATTATGGTATCGTAATTTAGATCATCGAGACGTAACTTTTGGTAATATTATTTTAATGATTTAAAGAAATTTTTTTTTTTCAAAAGATATGTTTTATTGAACACATTACAAGGGTCCACTGTGTAAAATTTTGAACAAATTTTCGAAACATTTGGTGCTTATATATATTATAATTTTGGTACCAAAAGGTGGCGGTCTGATTAAGTCATACGATCATTGTATGTATTATTTCGCGCAGAAATTATTATATGTATGTTTAGGAGGTTTATAGGCACTATGTTCTGTAATTTCGAATAACTTGTTTTTAGAGATGTGTTTTGTTTTGTAAATCTATAAGAATTAATACTATGTTTTCGTATCATTTTGTGTGTACGCACGATGGTTGGTTTAGTTGCTCAATTTGAGCACAGGTTGGCCTCTTACACCTCGACAGTTAATCGTTGCTTATCTCGGGTTGAGTATTTTCGCTTTTTCAGCTCACAAGTGCCTTTCAGGCCACATACTCCTTTGCTATCGATACCAATTTATCAAAAATCAGATGAACAAAAATTTCTGTTGCCAACTCATGGCGGGTATTATTGTAGTATTACATAGTGTTAGAACTACTAGTAGTGCTAGTTATTTTTAGAATTTTCTATCCTTGATCATGTCTTGTAGAATCGATGGCTTTAATCTTTAAGATTATTGAGAATTCACCAGTATATTTAATCCATATTTGGTAATATTTTATGTATTTGAGTTATAATCTTAGCGGCCGCAGCTGGGCTTTTTATGCTTATTTGGGCAGTACTATACTAGAATGGTATTTGATCGTTTTCGGTTCTTGATGCGGCGCCGCGGGGCCTTTGCCCTTTCTACTCCCGAGTGGGGGGGCGCGCGGTGAGAGCGGCGCTTACCTGCTTATAGTGTTTCATTTATACGCATGAATAATCTAAGCGTATCAGGATCGCAGTATTTTTAGAGACGTTTAGATGGTCTATTATCGTTTTAAGCTGGCCGTATGTGTTATGGGGCAGCAGCCTGTCAGGTCCTGTAGACTCGCTATTGTACGCGCTGTGAGTTTTCGTATGTAACAGAAAACCTGATGGTTCGCCATGGGTAATTGCTCCTAAACATCCTTATTTATGATGAGTATGCTAAGTTTTATTTATTTTTGAGGGGGTTGTAGAAGTGTGATGGTTAGTTTGCGGAATATCGTTAGTTACGTAGTTTTAATAAGTAATTAGATATGACAACAGTCTATTGTCGTTGAAGAGTTGCTGTGCGGTAGGGGATTGGGGGGAGCTTAGGTGATCGGAAGGGCTATCAAATTAAAATGGCTGAAATTAGCAATTTAAGGCTATCGTAATATGCGAACGGAAACTCCCTCGCGCTGCGTAGTTTTTTTTCGCACGTTGGTAGATGGGAGAATCGCCACTTTTGTGTGTCGACGTTGTTGTTTTTCCCGAGGCTACGAGCGCGCTATCCGAATCTATATGGATCTTGCGTAATTCAAGTAGACATGTGTTTTGGCACGTCGTATACACGTTTTAAGATGGTTTAAGTTCAAAGTTGTTTTAGGATGACATCAAGTCACAAATATTGAATACAGTTTAATGTAGTACAGTCAAATATGAAATACGTCTTTTTGTCGCGGATAAAATTCGCAACTAAGCGATTTTTACGGGAATATGGTCGTGGAACAAGGGACCCAGGAATCACTTTCCTGGACGTGTCCCCTCAAACAATTCTCGCACGCAAAACAATTAGCAAAATATCCCCACACCCAAACCCCATTAACCACCCATACAACAAGCTGCCGAGCAAAACTACCCAACCAATTTCCACTTTCTTTTTGCAAGAACAGACTTTTTATCACACTCCCCACCACTAACCCACCCCCAAACTGGGCGCGTATATTGTGCCGAAATCTTCGCTACAATCAAGTCAGACAATTTTTGGCGAACCAACACCTCCCATATGGACATGATTCCTGGGGATCACTGCTCCCCGACCAATATGCCCTTCTGTCAAACTCGCTTAGGTTCGCTCGAATCTCCTTTGTCTCCGCCAACATAAGGCATTAAACGTATGTAAACCGAGATTGTCTGCTGCTTCTCCACTTCTACGTTTCAATCTTTTACTCGACCGTGATCCCCTCAAACCGAGTCTTAGTCGCGAAGGGCGCTGGGTGGGTGTGGTTGAGTTGAGCGCGTATCGTGAGTTAGAGGTGTGGAGGGGGGTTAGTCTGATCGTCTGAAATCATACGTCACAGCAGGTTGTTGGCGTGGCTGTTGAACTATTGTCTATAAGTAGCTTAGTAAACGCGAGTAATTGAAGTTCCAGTTTAAAATAATTTAGTACGCTCGCGTTACTATACTGACAAACTGGACTTAGCTTTTATTTAAGCAATCCACATATGATTGAGACATTAAGAATATTTCTGTTCTGCCAATTCCTTGTACCATTTCCGAGCATATTGTCATTACATGTAACGAGTGCATCTGTTATCACCGGCGTTGCGTGGAGAAATAGGATAGATACTCGCGAAGTTTCAAGTGAAGATATGAAAGATAGTTATCGATGGGTAAAATCAGAATTATTGGAATAGAATGTAAACAAACTAAGATCGCAGACCTTGACCTCTACGCAAACCATACATGTTTTCGGAGTGGTACTTATCTAGTTTATAATTAACAAGGTTGTTAACCGTATGCATAATTATATATGTTTAACTATCTACTCTACGAATAGTGTGTTTTAACTGTCCTCTTTACGGACCTTTAATTGTGTTGAGCGGGGGAAAAGATGTGCAGTGTCCGCGTATGGATTTGAAATGTAGTTCACAAGGATTTATGGTTGCAAGCTGGTATATGGTGTTTAGGACCCGCTGAGCGAACGGATAAGATTAGACATGGTGTTGCGCAGATATGTTTTAGTGTCTCAACAGAAAATCCAGCTGGTTGTTACGCACTATTAGCCAACTATGTACCACGTTTCTGGTTTGGCAAATATCTTTTAGATTGTGAACGTTGTAGATAGGGCTGCAGGAGTTCGTAACGCCGTAGATGGTTGTTGAATCGCTTATCAGAGGAGGTAGAGAACTATTTGTATGGAAATATTTTGAAGTCATTTGACGATCAGCTAATGTGGATAAGTTACTCGCCCGCAGGATTAGTATAGATCACTCAGAGTAGAGATAAGGTGTGAGAAATTTTGTTACTTGGCTCAGAAGAATGGTATTGGACAGTTCGTTTGAAAGACGAGGCGGAGAGAAGTGTGGTTTGTTAGAGAAAACTTCAGAAAAGAATTGGGTCAGGCGTAAAAAGATTTGTTTCGGAGGACTTGGGATAAATTTAAAGAAAGAGGTGATTTTTTTCCCGGCCAGAAAGTGATTGTCTGAGATTGATTGAAAAGTGAGATAAAAAAAGTGCTTTGCAGAAGAAATACTGTCGAAGGTGATTTTTAAGATTGGGGTGGATACTGAGAACATCTATCAATATTTTGACGTTGGTTTGTGTCAGTAGATTTTCTCTCGACATTGATGTTGATGTTATTTTAGTAATTTAGGATGTAGCTTGCGGATAAAGGGCTGAACCTGAAAAAGGTTAACCACACAATATTAGTGTTTCATAACTAAATGAACAATACAGCTTTATCAAATTCTCCACATAAAGAAACAGCACAAAGGACCCATTTAAGTTCGAAAAACCGATTTTTCTGCTGTACTATCATTTTATGATTTCAAATGAATCATATACCTCTGTACCGTTCAATCTTGCCAATCTATAGGTTTTCTGAATGTACCGGACCTCTTATGTACCTCTATAATTAGGACCCAGTTATGCAAGAATACGATTTCTCACAGGGGATTTTTTTAACTGTCACTTTTTGTCACCTATCTCAAGAGGCCCGGGATTATACGGGGGGTATAGGCTAAGAGAGAGTAATATACCTTTCTCATACAAAACTGTGGCTTTTTTGTATTGTGAATTGAGCCATGCCCCCGCTTCGTTTGCTATGCTCAGATACCTCAAATAACACCCCTATCTCATTTGCTGCCTGCCGTGGTCGGGATATGAGCTGGAGATGAGTTGCATCGATGAGGGTGCTAGACAAATAAGCTAGTTTTAGAGTAAATGGTGGTAGCTGGGTAGGTGCATGCATCAGGGATGTAGCGAACGTTGCTACACGGGGTTTCATTGGAGTTGGTTATATTTAATGGCCAAAGAGTGCGGATACTATAATAGTTACTAGATTGCAGCTGAGGGGCAAAATTTTTTTCCTCTGTGTAATTAATCACTTTGGTAAACCACGGTTGTAGTCAGGACACAGAGCTTACTCAGTGCAGGTAGTGTACTGCGCAATTTAAGAAACCAGTGCATTGGGTACCAGTCTGCTACAGGAAAAACGCCGATCCCGATGTTGGTTTTCAGCGAAGCTAGACTTAGAGTGATCGTACTGTATGCGAAGCTGAGGTGGTGCTAAAATGGAGGTAGCAGAACGTACTACATGATGAAAAACCAGGATAAGCTAAGGCTGGTCTATTTTACCCCCCCCCCCACCGTAGGTTGGACTTGATACCTAAATAGATGTGAGTTTGTTATTTTTCAATGAATCTGTCCTGAGTTGATCCAGTGAAGAGGCTTATGTTGCGAAGGTTATTTGATCACTATCTTTGAAGCTCTAAAGATGAAGAGGGATAAAGAGATCCACTAAGGGCTTTTTGATCAATAATCCGGTTCGGCATGGTCTGTACGCTTGATAAGACGATACTCCATGAAGTAATTCATGCGGCTTTAAAAGTCGATTTTATAAAAAGGTTTCGTTTGATCTAAAAGGGTGCGTTTAATGGGGTCAGGTGTCATCCTGTTGTTGGTTATCAGATTTTTGGATGAAAGAGCGCTGGGTGTAAGCTCGAGGGACGCGTGGTGTGATCTTTAGAGTATGTGGAGTAGCGCTGGTACGGGCTGTGGTGTGCTGTTGCAGAGAAGTCCCAACGCCGCTGTTGTCGCTCTCACGCGGGCCACATTCGTTCCAGTAACTTGAGTTACAGAGTAGCAGGACACTGCTGTGGGGGTGTCTTCTGTCCGTCTTTTCTGTTCAACTCCGCGCAAGAGACCAAAGCAGGTTCGCAGCGCTGGCGCTCTGGCAACGCTCGTGCAGTCCCGCATCGTTCGCTTATCTTCTTTCTGTGCGGTCGTCGTTATTCTGTGTGCAGACTGTATGTCATTGGTGCATTCTGTTTGTTTGCGCAGGTAAGGGCGGGGTATGGGGGGTGTGTGTCTCCTGGCTGAGACGGTGGGTAGCTCTGCTGTGTCCGTGCTGAGGTGGCGGGTGACGTACTGTGGTTTTGGTGGTTGGGGGTGATCACTTGGGCCCCCTCAGAACTGCAATGCGTTATGTAACGCGCGCGCGTTTAGGTGGCCGGGCCGCGACGTGTCTTTGGCCATTTAAAAATAAGCTCAACTACAATGATACCCCGCTGTAGGACGTTCTGCTAACATCCTGCTTGCACCACCCTCGCTACCACCAGTTTTCTCTAAATCTAGCTATTTCTAGCACTCTCGATATGCTTTCTCAGCTCTTTCCGACCCTTGCTTGGCAATGAGATTGGGGGGGTTATTGAGGTATTGGCATAGCAAACCGACGCGGATTAGGCGCATTCCACATACAAAAAAGACCACAAGTAAAAGTTTTTTATGATACTATCTACTATAAACTATAATATTATCAGTGGATGATGAAAGGTTAAGTTACACTTCATCCTATACCCCCTATAATACCGGGCCTCTTGCGTAGAGTGACAAAAAGTGCACAGTTAGAAAGAATTCCCAAGTGAGATATGTTATTTCTGGCTTAACTGGGGCTAAATGATAGAGGTAAATAAGAGGTCCGGTACATTCAGATTACCCGGTATAGATTGGCAAGTAGTGACGGTCAGAGTTTTGATCATTGAAATCATAAAATGATAGTACAGCACTGGTAAAATCGGTTCGATCTTAAATGGTCCATTTTGTGCTGTCTCTTTATGTGGAATTTGATAAAGCTGTATCTGAGCATAAGACCTAGCCGCGTCCCTGACTCGTTAATCCCATATATTGTGTGGATTAACCTTTTTCAGTTCTAAGCACTTTCGCGTAAGATATTCCTAATTCATATAAATATCAAATATGTAGGATTTACTGAACTCCAACTTCAAATATTGTTGATTTTAGTCACTGTGAGAGATACACTAATGATAGACTAAAATGTAAATCTTCCGAAGTGGTTTCGGCAAGTATTTGTATCCACGTTTCAGCATTCGATCGCTTTTGGGCGGAAAAAATATTTTTTATTTTTCCAAGTCTCGAAAATTAATTTTAAGTGGAACAATTTTGAAGTTTTTCTAAAAACTATCATTTCTCCGTGTTTCAAACGTTTCAATCATTTTGAGCCTTATTAAATAATGTTCACTTTTTTTTTTTTACCACCCCAACACACCCACACACCATGATCCTTTGTTGATACCCCACCCACCCCAGTACCGCTTGTGTGTTTGGTGATTTTAACTATATTGGTATATAATGTTATCCTAATTAGCTGATTTTGTCAAATTGTCAAATAATAGTGTTGTTTTTTTGAATTATTGTCTTTCAATTTTTATACGAATTAGTTTTATCCTTGATAAGCTAAGACATTCGCATAGGTTAATTTGCAGCCTTCTTCGACGTTTCACAAATAAAGATATTTTGGCAAACAAGAAAGGTGGTACATAGTGGTAAAGGGTGGTAAAAGTGGTGATTTCTGTTGAGATAAATAAATGGCAACATGTGCTCTAATTATGTTTCGTAGGTTTGGTAGTTCCTTTAACTTCCATACTTACGTTGATGGAAATCCGTATGTGATCATTCAAAGTCTATATACGAACCCTTAAGATCGACCAAATTTTTCCCCTTACTACTAGTGGTATTAACCCGTAAATATCAAGAGTATTTTGGTCCTCGGTGGAAGGTTCTAGAAGAGTCAGGAGGGAGAGCTAGAACTAGCTCGCTTCAATCTATAACAGATCCCTACGGACACAGAAAAAGATTTTATTGGTAGATAAAATCTTTACGGGGTTTTTTATTATACGTCCAAAATTGAAAAACAAGCTATGGGTCTTGTTCACAAATATCTCACATATTGAAAATCAAATGTTAACACGAATTCACAGATTTAATTCTTCTCCATATTCTATTAAGAAATAATTTACACGAATTGTTCGTTGGTCTTCAAGGAAATTTTATTTTCTCCAGTCTGTTTCATTTATTAAAACTATAGTTTTCGGATTGTCCATTTAGAAGTATTTCAATGAGCGTTGTTGGCGTGAGCTGATGTTCATCAACTAGGATCGTGTCTATTCTTGTTAGTTAAGTCTTAGTATGACGGTTGATCCAGAAGGTAAGTCGTTCACCTAACTATTGTCAACTTAGATCTTCAAGGTCTTTGGGGGTGATGTGGGCTCTAATAGTGTCTTCTAAGGACTAAGTGAGGTAAATGCAGGAGAAATTTTCAGGGGCTTCATGAGGGCGGAAGTGACGTTTAGGACTTCGGTGGAGAAGAAGTAATGTGCAGGGCTTCATAGAGCAGGAGTGACGTTTAGGACTTCAGTAGAAGAAGTAATGTGTAGGGCTTCAATAGAGCAGGAGTGACGTTTAGGACTTCAGTAAGAAGAAGTAATGTGTAGGGCTTTCAAAGAGCAGAGTGACGTTTAGGACTTCAGTAGAGAAGAAGTAATGTGGTAGGGCTTCAATAGAGCGGTAGTAACATGTGGGTAAGGGTCCATAGAAGAAGGGTATAATCAACATAGATTTTGTGGAATTCCCAATTTATGATCTAATATGATCGACACCTCAATTATATTTGATGTATGATTCTTACAATCGTATGTTTGTTTTTGGTTTTTATTTTCAAGAAATGAAATAGACGCATTTTTGATAACTGCACCAAGGTAGTAAAACTAGTAGTGATATATTACAAAAGCAACAGTATTATATCATAATATATAGAATATATGTCTCAAAGGACTAATCATTTTAATATAGGGGTATGTCACAAAGGACTAAAATACTTTGATGTAGGGATATGTCACAAAGGACTACAATACTTTGATTTAGGGATATGTCACAAAGGACTTATTCCCACCTGCTGTTGGCGGTCCACCATAGCAAGGTGGAAATATTGTTCAAGTTGACTACGGTCAGCAAATCCGTGTCTTCTTTGACCTTATTCAGTTCATAAAGTGGTCCTTTGAACCTGAGCTTTATGGCCAATCTTATGGCCTCCTTGTGTATTTTAAATTTTCCCCCCCCGAAAGAGGGGTCTATACACCACATCGTTCCTATTATCAACCAGGAATTGTAATATTCCCTGTATGGTTGCTCTCATCAACCTCTCTATCTTCTCTATGACCGCTTCTATGGTCTCTTCTCTTTCTAGTAGTTTCTTGGGGTTCCGATCCCCAGGAGATCCTTCCTGATCTCGTTCTGGTCCGCTATGGACGCGAAAGCGTGCACAGGGACGTATGGGCTTTTTTCCCCCACAGCATGGCGAGAGGTGATCCTGGTTTGAAGAAGTCCGAAGGCGGGGTTTGTGCCCAGGGGCACATGCCGGCCATATGGCCTCGTGCTTCCGTACTGTGCTCAGGGACCTGGGTTTTTT
>NW_026971958.1:0-13743 GCF_026151205.1 Bolinopsis microptera | reverse complement strand
TATTATTGCAAACCCAAAAATCGTTTACCCAGTGAGTTCAAATTAAACGAATCTACCAGATAAAATTATTAAATCAAACAAGATCGTAGAATGAATTCCAAGAATCAATAAAAAGAAAAGTAACAAGTTTTCTGATAATTTCCTCCTGGACAATTAGAGTAAACACTAACATTCTAGGGTGAGCTGTAGTATGATAAATATATAAATCTAAACAAGTTTGCTTTGGCGTTTCAGACAAGTCCAGTATCTGCGGTTTGTATCACGTGGGGCATCTGCTGCACTGCTGTAATCAGGTACTCAGCTAGGTGTACATCTCGGGAACTTCCCCGTTATCTGGACTGTTCTCTGATCACCCCGATCCACCTCGCTGTCTTTAGCTCGAGAGAGTGAAAAGTTGGGAATATTTCGTAGCTTTAATTGGCGATGATTCATTATTAAAATAATACGCTTTAAGTTTCACGTTCTACTACAGAAGAGGAAACTGATGAAACTCGATCTTTGCAAACAGGCCAACATCAGCCGAATTGTGAGCGCTTTGGCAAAGTTCAAAAGATTGTCTCACAGTTTACCTGTTTACTTTATACACATAATGTGACGGTAATGTAACTCATAGCAAACATTAGGGTGCCGGGTAGCTGTTCGATCGTTATTGATCGCGAATAATCGATTTCTTAATTAGCTTACGCTTTTTAATCGTAGGTGGACCGATTTTTAAAACAATTTCTACAAATATTCAAAAAAAATCCACCACTGATAATGAGACTCGTCCCCTTCGTTTTGTTTCCTTTTAGGAAAATTTGTCCGTCTGCCAAACAGAAAAAATTAGAAAAATAAACTGCAACTAAAACAGTGCCACTTGACGTAAATTTCAGTTGACTCCCGAACTTGGATCTGCAATTGCTGAAGGCTTCGGAATTTCATTAATGATATGAGGCTGTTTCTCCCTCTAAAAACCCATGCCCCCCGCCATTTTTGTTGGGAATTCTTAATTTCCTTTCGTAGTCCGTTTCCATCAGAACCCCTGAAATGTTTTAGAAAATTAGACCAGAAAAACAATTTTTTTATTGACAAATTGCTGTTCCTGAGAAACTGATTGACGTTTAAGCAACAAGTTTTAAGCGGAAGATCCAAAGAAGCGGAGAGGATGGCGACTAGCAGGCCATATTTCACCGGCACCCAGAAAATAGTCGCAAAACCGCTTGCTACTTTGGGAAACCAACTCATGGGGTTGGGCGGAGTAGAGGAAGACCAGCTATGACTATGTTGATAGCCTACGAGCTGACCACAGGTCTCAACGACACTGGAGAAAATGGGGCGGGACCTTATGGCGGGATAGGAGTTCTATGGGAGACAGTCATCAATTACTCCGTACGCTGAAGCCGCCTTAAGTCAGTCAGTCAGTCAAGTCAAGCGGAGTGTCAAAAATTGCATACTACTATCAGTAGAATTTTGGGCAAAAAAAAATTTTTCCCACCCCCAGGGGAACCCCCGGAAAAGGAAAAAAAGGGTTAAAAAGGTTTTTTTTGGAAGAAATTTGAGGGTTTTCCCAAAAGCCCGGCCCAAAAGAAAAATTTAAAAAACTTTTTTTCCGGCGTTTTTTTTTTAAACCTTTTTGGGCCCTTGAAAATTGGGGAAAAAAATTTTTTTTGGCTCCCCTTTTACCCCAAATTTTAAAACATTTCATTGAAAAAAAAAATAAAAGTGCCATAATTTTTTAAATAATTTTTTTTTCCCAGATAAAAAGGAAAAAAAATTTTGGGGGTTTTTTTAAAAAGAAAAGGGTTAAAACCTTCCCCCCCCAAAAAATTTGGGTTTTAAATTTAAAAAAATTGGGAAAAAAAGGAGGGCCCAACCCCACGGGGCAGAAAAGGGGTTTCCCCCTTTCTTTTTCCTATTCTAAAAATTTTTTTTTGGGGGGGGGGGTTTTTAAAACCCCCTAACCTTTTTTTTCGTTACCATTTTTTTAGGGGGGGTTTTTTACACAAAGGGTTTTAAAAAGGGAACATTTTCAAATGAACATTTTTTTTTTTCTATTGCTTTTAAAATTTAAGGGGCCCCTTTAAAAAAAGGGGGTGTTTTTTGGGGAAAAATTAAAGGGGAAATTTTGAAAAGGGGATTAAATTTTTTTCCTTTGCCCAAAAACCTGCCCCCTTTTGAAATTTTTTGGGAAAAAAAATCCGGGGGGAAAGTTCAAAAAAAATTTTTCCCCGGAAAAAACCAAGGGTTTTTCACCAAAAAAAAGGCCTTTTTTTGTAATTCTTTTTGGGACAAAAAATTTTTTGAAATTTAAAAAAAAAAATTTTTTCCAACCCTTTTTTCCCCTAAAATTTTTTTGGTTTTCCCGAGTTGGGAATTTTCCGTCCCCCCGGGGGGGAACATTAAATAATTTGTGGGCAAATTTACGGGGAAACTAAATAAAAAAAATTTTTCCCCTGGCGGGGAAAAAGGAAAAGGGGGGAAAGGGTTTTTTTTTTTTTTTTTTTAAATTTTTAAAACCCCAAAAACAAAAAAAAAATTTTTGGTTTTTTTTTTTTGTTAACTTAAAAAAAGGGGAAGGAATTTTAAAAATTCCCCCCTTCCCTTTCCCGGCCCCCAAAGGGGGCCCCCTTTGGATAGTTTTTTCCCCTGTTTTTTTTTTAAATTTTTTTAAATTTTGAAAATGGGATTGAGCCTAAAGGTTTTAAAATTTTAAAAGGGTTTTTTGGGGAAAGATGGGGGGCCCCTTTTCCCCAAACGAAAAAAAAAAGGTTGGGGTTCCCCCCCCCCAAAAAAAGGGTTTTGAACATTTAAAGATTTTTTTTTTTAAGAAAAACCGGGGGATTTGGGAAAAGTTTTTTAAAGGGTTTTTGTAAAAAAAGTTTTCCACTTTTTCCCAACGAAAAAAAGGAAAAAGGGGCTTTCAAAAAAACAAAAAATTTTTTTTTGGAAAACCGGGAAAATTTTTTGAAAAGCTTTAAAAGGGGGGTTTTACAAATTTTTTTTTTCCAAATTTTAAATTTTTTCCCTAAAAAGTTGGGGGGGGGCCCCCAAACCCCCAGCAAAAAAACCCCTCCCCCCTTTTTAAACGGGGTTTTGGGCCCCGGCCTTTGTAAAAAAGGGGTTTTTTTCCCCCCCGGGCCCAAAAGCCCCCAAACCTGAAAAACCTAAAAAAAAACCCCCCCCAAAAAACCTAAAGCCCCCCCGGCCAAACCCCCTTTAAATTATTTCCCAAACCTTTTCCCCCCCAAAAATTTTTTCCTTTTTTAATTTTTAAAATTTGGGCTTTTTCTTTTTTTTAAAAAAAATTTTTCCCAAAGCAAAAACCCCCCCAAGGAACCCAAAAAAGGTTTAACCAAAAAAAATGAAAAAAAATTTTTCTTTGGGGGGAAAAGGGGAAGTTTTTAACCAAGGGGGGCCCGGGAAAATCCCCCACTTTGGCCAAAAAATTAACCCAAAAAAGGTTTTAAAGGGACTTTTTCCCAAAGGGGATTTTAATTTGGGGGGGGTTTAAAATAAAAAAATTTTTTTTGGGAACTAATTTTTGTTTTTCCCCCAATTTTGGGGAAAATTAAAAAAAGGGCATAAAGGCCCCTTTTCCCTTTTCGGGGCGGGGGGGTTTTTTTGGCAAATCTGAAAACCCCCCCGGGGGAAATTTTCCCAAGAAAAGGAAAAAAAATTTTGGGCCCTTTCCCCCCCTCCTTAAGAAAAAATTTGGATTCCCCAACCCCCCAAAATTTTTAAAAATTTTCCCAAAATGCCCAAAAAACTATTTAAAAGGGCCAAAAAAGGGGGCCCCAAAAAAAAAAAGGGGTTTTGGGAAAAACCCAGGGCCAAAAAAAAAAAAAGAAATGAATAAACCCCAAAAAACCCCCCCTTTTTAAAAAAATTTTTTTTAAGGGGAAAATGGGGGGGGGGGGGCCCAAAGGCCCCAAAAAATTTTTTTTTTTTGTACAGATGGAAAAAAAAATTCCCAAGGAGGGGGGGAAGGGAAAAAGGGGGGGAAACAACCTTTGCCAAAAGGTTTTACGGGGGAAAAGGAAACCTTGGGGAAATTAAATCAAAAATTGTTTTCCCCGGGGGGAAAGAAAGGGTTTTAAAAATTAAATCCCCCCAGTTTCCCTTTTAAATTTTTTCCCCAAACTTAACATGCAGAATTTCGTAAAAATTTTTAACCAAGAACTAGTGAGGTAAAAAGGGGGGGCAAAAAATTTTTGGGGCCCCCTTTAAACCCTAAAAAATTTTTTGGGGGGGGTTTGGGCCCATGTGGGGGAAAAAATAAAAAAACCCAAAGGTACCCCCCAAAAAAAGGCTTTTGTCGGGGCCCAACCATGCGGGGGGGGAAATGTTTCCCCCCCCAAAACCTCACAGGGGGGAAATTTTTTTTCCCTACCCCCTTGGGGGCCCAAATTAAAACCCCCCCCCCAAATTTGGTTTTTAAAAATTCCAAAAAAAGGGGTTTCCCCCAAGGGGAAAAAAAAAGGGAAAATTTCGGGAAATTTAAAATACCCGGATTTAACAAATTTTTTTTTTTAAAATTCTACTCCGCGGGGGGAAAAATCCCGAAAAAAAAACCCATGCAAAAAAATTTTTTTTAAATTTTGGGGGGTTTAAAAAAAAATTTTTTTTGGGAAAAATTTAGGTAAAACCCAAAAAAAAAAATTTTAAAAAGGGCCAAGGGGGTTTTTTTTCCAAAAATAAATTTTGGGGGGAAAGGGGGAATGGGGGGAACAAAAAAAAAAAATAAAAGGGGAAAATTTTTGGGGCAATTTAATGGGGTAAAAAACCACCCCCCCCCTTTTTCCCGGGCCCTCCCCCAAACAAAAATTTCCCTTAAAAAAATTGCTTTTGGGGCCCCCCCTTCGCCCCTTAAAAATTTTTGCCCCCAAAACCCCCCCTTTTCGGGGGGGGAACCCAAAGGGGAAAAAAAAGGGGTTTGAATTTGGGGGGTTTTTTTTTTTGGGGGGGGCTTTGTTTTCAAAATAAGGGGCCCCCTTTAAAACCCCCAGCCCAAAAAATTTTAAAAAAAAAAAAAAAAACCCCGGAAAAACCCCAAAGGGGCCCCCCTTTCGGGGGTTGGAACCTTTTTTTCCCGCCAATCGGGTAAATTTTTTGGAGAAAAACGTTTTTTTAAAAGGGGAAAAAGGGAAAAAAACGGGGGGCCCGGGGGGGGGGAGCGGGAAAAAAAAAAGGCGGAAAATTAAAGGGGGAAAAAATTTGAAAAAAAAAAAAACGGGGAAAAATTTTGAAAAAAAATAAAGGTTTTGGCCCCCAAAGGGGGAAAAATAAAAACCCTTTTTTAAAAAAGGAAAAAAAAGGGGGAAACCTGCCCCGGGGCCTCAACCAAAAAAAAAAACTTTGGATTTTTTAAAAAGTTTTAAAAGGGGTTTTTTTTTTTTTCAAAAAAAGGTTAAAATTTAAAGGGCCCCCCCCTTAAAAGGGAAAAGGAAAAAAAAAAAGGATGTAAGAAAAAAAAAAAGGAAGGAATTAAGTTAAACCCCCCCCGGGGAATTTAAAAAAGGGGGGATAACGTGGGGGGGGGGGGGGTTCAAGATAAATCAAAAAAGAAAATTTGGAAATTTCCCCCTTAACTTTGGGGAAAAAAAACCCTGGGGTGGGTTTTATAAAAAAAAAAGGGGCCAAATTTGGTTTTTAAAAGGGGGAAATTTTTAAATTTTTGGGTTTTTCAAAGGGACTTCCCAAAGGGAAGTTAAAAGGACTCTAAAAGAAAAATAAAAACTTTTCAATACGCGATGATTTTAAAATAATTGTTCCCACACACCCAACAAAAAAACCTTTGGGGGCCCCCACAGAGATGAAAAATTATTTTATGTAACAATTTATTTTTATGTATCTTTTATATTTTGATTGAAGGTGAACGATGGGGAATTTTTTTCATTAATTATCAAAAATTCTGTTTTTTGGACACTGCACTATTTACCTTTTTCTATTTTTTGGTTTTGTTTTTTATGATTTATGGTGAGTGATTAAAATTTTACCTTTTCTTGTTTTTCAAAAAACTTGGTATTATTTTAAATTTCCCAAAAAATTTTAATATCAAATTGTACGGGTAATTATGCCTCCAAGAATGGGCTAGCCTCACAGAATTGGCCAAATTTGTAAATGTTTTTTTTAACTAATTTTTTTTATAAAGGGAACTGGTAGGTTTGTGGATCCCATATGAAAACAAAAAGGTCTTCTTCGGCAAACACTTCCTGTGGTGAATCATTAATCTAGGAAACCCACTTTTTTCTGGCATAAATATGACTGTTTTTTTGTAGAAATTTTGAGCACTGAAATTTTTTTTTCCAATTTTTTAAAAACTAAAGTTTGCTATTTTGGTGAGAACTTCTGGCACCAGTTATGACAGAAAGATGTTTAAAGAATAGTATTCGTCAAAACAAAAAACGAAACATTGTTAAATTTATAAGAAGAAAAAAATGCTAAAATGGCTAAACGCCCTAAAACAAAATTGGGCCAAAAATATGCCCCACAAAAATGGCCAAAAATTTTAAAAAACTCCTTTTATTTTAAATTGAAAAACAATTTAAGTTCTAAAGTATTCCCAAAGCTATTTATCATCCCAATATAACAACCCCCAGATGGAGGTTTTGTTTTTTAAACAGCGAATGAAGGTTTATAAAAATCTTTGGAAAATCAGGGAATATGAAACAACGCCACCACAAAAGGGGCCAATTTTTGGTGTAGGAAAATCATTTGGCCCTTTTTATTAAAGTTCTAAGAAATTTTTCCCACCTATTATGGGGGTGTTAACCAAGGCATTTTATTTATTCCCCAGCAGCATGCCTGAAACAAGAAGCCAAAGGTTTTAGAAAAAATAAATTTTCTCGTTTTCATTTTTTTTGGGCCATTTTGTGAGGCATTTTTTTTTTTTTTGGAAAATTAATTTTTCACAGCTCAGTTTTTTTTCGTGAGTTTTAGGTTTTTTCCCCCCCAATTCCTTAATAGGTTTTCTAACAAGTGTGTGGGATAAGAAAATTTAAAAAGTAACCTCATCAAAAAATTATAGAAAATTCAGAATTTTTTGCCATTCTGTGAAGGCATGTTTTTTTTTGGAGGAAGATTTTTTCCGGCCCAAATTTTTCTCAAAGAAAAATGGTTATGAGATTAAATCAAACCCCGGGGAGAAATATAGGGGAGTGTCAAACTTTAGCTTCTATGAGATAAAACTGGATAATAAAGGTTGGTTTTGTGTTTTTTGAGAGGGAACCTTCCTTTTTTTTGGCCATTCTGGTGGGGGCATATTACCCGTATTTGAATTTAGCAATTTTCTTAAATTTTACTAAATATTAAATCATAGCTTTTAAAACCTAAAAAATTGTTTGTTTTCCTTTTTGTGTCCAATACAATATAGATATAAACTATTATCAAGAACTTACATCGGTGCTAGTCTCAAAATGGGATTGGGAGGTTTTGAAACCAATTTCAAAATAGTTTGGTTTACTATTTGGGTTAGCGGGTTGAGGGGGCTGACTGCCTTTCTTGTGGTTTCCTCTGTCCCCCTACTTCGCCCTTTACTTTTTCATCTGCCCCTTTTCCCAGGGTTTTACACATAATTTAAACGTTCGTTTTTTTAAAAGCAGGGTAAAACAACTCCAATTAATGGAACTCCTATGAATCAAAAAATTAAAGCAGAAAAAACCTTAATCCAAAGATCAATTTTTTTCAAAATTAGAAGAAATAAGTAAACATTTTGTTGGGACCCAATGCACCAGGGGAACGTTAAATTAAAATTTACATAACCAAAATTGACCTGACGCGGTTGAAGGGCCCACATAACTTCTTTCCCTAGTTCCAGAAAAATTGTAATTTTTCTTAGGTTCCATTTCCAAAAAACGCTGTTTGTCATCGGCTGAAAAAACAAATAAATTATTCATTGGATTTCCCTACACAATTCCAAAAGGGGGAGTTTTTTCAAAAATGGGGAAAGTTTTCGGCTTATCCTCAAAAAACTTTTGGATTGGGCCCTTAAAAAAAGGGGGGTTTGCTAATTTTATTCTAGTTACCTTATTTTTGTGATAGCCAGAGGTTCTTTTTCTCCTAACAGAGCTTATTCTTGATCCTCGAGGGTCCAATGATAGATGATGTCAGGACTGTCATCAAACCTGGATGTCTTTACTTTAATTTCTTTCGTTCATAAAGTCGGGCCACTATCATTCCTGAAATTTTAAAACTTGGGAATTACAAAGTTTCAAAAAAGTTCAAGCAATTCAAAATTTATCAACTTGGAAAAAAAAAGTATTTGGGGTTTAATTACTAATTAATTCCCAAAATGGAAATTGTATGACTAAGCTGTTTTTGAAGCATTAATATCGGACCCAAATAGGATAACATTCAACAGCGAGTCTAACCAAACGAGTAAAAGCCAAAATCATGAATCAAGGGTCACATTAATCCCTCAAAAAGCCTCAAACTTGGAACTCCATCTTATATGCTAGGTAGAAGAAAACAGCAGTTTATATTCTAACCCCGGGGTTGGAGGGGATCTGTCTGGCCCTCCTCTTTATCCTGTCTGAAGGGCCAAACAGGAAACGAGGAGGAGGGAAACCTTGCACGTGGGGGTTTTGGGATGGGCTGCGCGGCGGGGAGGAACGTGTTTCGAGGTGGGGGAACTGTGTTCTAGGAGGAGAGGTGGGGAGGGGCATGCGTTCTGTTGTTCTCCATCTGGGGGGGAGGGAGCTGTGCAGCCTTTGGAACTGGGTCGGAGGGGGGGGGGAGGGGTAGGGGAGGGTTGTGGGTTGTACTGAAACCCATATCACTTCATCAATCTGGAAAAAAAAGGGATTTTTTAGTCACCTTTATAAATAAATTAACAAAAAAATTAAGAGTATCAACTTTTAATGTTCAAGTAATATTTTATTGTTGGCATTGTACTGTGTTGCAAAACTCGCCTGTTTAGCACCAGCATAAAGTCTGAGCAAGCGAAGGGAAATTGGGGTGTTTTTTTAATGTTATCAAAATCCAGTAAACAGTGGGTTTGGGTTTGTGAATGCCGTTTTGTTCCCGGTTTGAAATACTGTAGTGTTGGGGCTCATGCTACGGTCCATATCTGCTGCGGAATTGGAATCTACGTCATTAATTCATTCTTTATTTTTATTATTATAATAATGAATTTAAGTCATCACAGGACTAGACCAATAAATTTTATATTTTATCACAAGATTTTGGGCTAGTTTTTATTAATATTAAAAACTCGTTAATTGTCGGTTTGAAAACAGACAAAAAACCAAAGAAAAAATTCCCACTTTACTACACAAGTTACCCCTTTCGGTGTTTCAGTAAGTTGTCCAATCAGGTCTAACGGTGAGAAGCTAGTTTGCCAGGGTCACCCCCCTTCTCCCCAAGAAGCCCTTCAGTAAAACCACCACACTGCCCCACTGTAGTCCTCATCTTTACACCCACGTAAACGGAGTGGGATCTGATTGTAGTCGTGTAGAGAGGTTTTTCTCTTGTAGATAGTCAGAAACAAGCTACCAGGGGTCCTCTTTTCATTGCGGTTCCTATCTGGGAAGAGGGGGGGGAAAACCCAATTGGTTTTAAGATTACAACCAACCAGGTTATAGAGGCGGGGGAAAACTGACTAATTCTTGGCCAACCCAAAGCTAAAGGGGTTTTTTTAAATCCATTAAATCTGAGAGCATTGGAACTTTCTTTTGTTGGCAAATTTGATTTCGTGATCAGAAAATCAGAAATTTAATTTCAAACCTAAATGTTAAAAAAACCCAACACAACATACTCTGAGTTTGAACACTGTGGAGATAACAAAATACCTGATTTGTTTCTCTTCCTTGGGATTTTCCCCGCACTCTCTTCCCCGTCGCTTGTTAGGGTAGCTTTAATTTTTGGGGGATTCTTTCTACTTACAACCCCATACTTTTTCTCGGAGGTTCCTTCAGGAGTTGAGGCTCCTTTTCCCAGAAACAGGCTTTCCCGGGTATTAATCAGACCGGTAAAGAGGAGGTTGAACTCCGCTGAGGCCGTCCTTCTAGTGCCTGTTTAGTGGAAATGGAAAATTAGTAATAAAAATCTAGTCAAATAAAATATATTTGACCAGTTACCAATTAAAATAAATTTTATATATATTTTTAATGGTGACGGGTCCCAATTGTTGTACATTTTCAAAATTTACGGTCCTAATTTAAGCCTTTTGTCGGGACAAAATTCGCAAACAAAGCGATTTTTAACGGGAAAATGGGTCGGAACAGGTTCCCAGGAATCATTCCAGGAGGAATTCCCAAAATTTCTGATTTTGAGCAAATCCAAAATTTTTACCAACTTGTTTACCACCTTTTTCCCTTTGGTTTTTCCGCAAAATAAGTTCACGTTTCTGAATATCCTAGAAGGGATTTCCTAGTGAAAGCAGTGTGTTTAGAAAAAAAAAAAAGAAGAACAAACTTTTTCCCTTTTTAAAAAATTTTTTTAAAAAAAATTAAATTTTTAATTAATTTAATTAAAAATAAATTAATTAATTTTCAAAATTTTCAAAAAAATATTTTGAAAAAAAAATTGTTTCCCCAAATTACATTACACGTATAAGGAATAATTTTTTTTTAAAAAACTTTTTAAATTTTTTACTTTTCCAATATTTTTGGGACTTTTCGGAAATTTGTTAAAGAATTAACCACTATTTACCACTTTTTTTACCACATTGGAATCTCCGCTAAATAAAACGATTCTTGAATGTCGTAGAGGTTCTAGATTGAACCCCAATTTTGGTTTCCCAAAAAAATAAAAAGAGGGGAACAAAAACTTTTTTATCCGACAACCCCTTTGGATTAGATAAAAATTAATTAATTTTGTTAATAAATTTTTTTAAACCCAAATATTAAAAAAATCATTAAAAATTATTTTCGATCAAAATATTTTTAAAATTACAAAAACACGGGAATTTAAAATTTAAAAAACTCTTTCATTAAATTAATCCCAGAAATCGAAGCAGTACTTTATTATAACCCTATTTATATACTAGATACGAGTCTTACTTATGAGTCCTCAAAAGGGTGGGCCAAATTGGTGCAAAATTGGTTTTTCTGACCTTTTGAGGCAGGTTGAATCCACAATGTATTCCTTGCCCTTTTTCTGCATTAACAAGCCATTGCCCAACTGCCTTTAAACACAGTTGCAAATGATGTTTTGAATGAGCTTTTTCGGAGGCTGTAATCAAGAGTTGGTCAAATGGTACATTGGCCCCATTGTTTATTTCATCCCAGCTTAAACGGGATCTAGGTTCGTTTCTCATCCCACGCCTGCAGCTGATGGTTAAAAACACTATAAAAAATTGGTTTTCAGTGCCCCCAGAATGTTTTTGGGGAGCTGTTTTGCACTTGAGGGCTGCTTTTGAAAAATTTTCGGGGGACTTTCTGTTCAAGAACTGAAAAGGTTCTAGCTTCATCTAGTTGATCTCGATTTTTTGATTTTAAAATCAGCTGCAGCATCAAAAGTTCTTCCGAACATGCTTTATGGTTAGTGGTGTGGGGGAAATTTTCCGAAAAAAAAAACATCTATTTTCACTTTTCATCGATAGATTGCGAATTTGTTTTTGATTAAATGCGATCCTTACCTAACTCGTGGATCCGACTGGTGGTGTCTGATCCAGTGAAGCGTGACACAGCAGTATCGTGTTTTTTCGTGCCTTTTCAAGTTTAGGGGGGGGGTGGGGGGGTGCCATGAGTCAAATCACCTACGTTTTGGTTTTTTTATAATAAACTTGTAAATCGTGTTTGCGAAAAAATGGCTGTAAAAATGGGAAAACAATAAACATTTTGCCCAATAGGCCAATTACATTCGGAATATGATCTGATAAGATGGCACGAAAACGGATTGAAAAATGGGGCGGAAGTCATCAAGCAAATTTTGTTTATTCTTTGTTAGAGAAATTGATTGGGTTTACAATGATTAACCCAATCGTTAATCACGTGGACAGGGGGGGTAGGATACTGTAATTTTTGGGTTTTCTGCACGATTTTTTTGTGCCCACGCTTTCACTGGATCAGGACACCAACCAGTCGGATCCACAGAGGTTGGTAAGGAAACGGGCTTTTTCAGAACGATCGGCAAAAATATCGATGAAAGTGTAATAGATGTTTTTTATTCGGCAAAAAATTCTTACCAAACCCGCTTACCCTAAAGCATGTCGAAAAAACTTTTGATGCTTGCAAGGGTGATTTCCCTTTAAAATCGAGATCACTAGAATGAAGCTAGACTTTTCAGTTCTTGAACAGAAAGTCGCAAACTTCAAAAAGCAGAAATCAAGTACAAACAGCTCCGCCAACATCTGGGGCAGCTGAACCGCATTCTTTAAAGTGGTTTACCATTTAGTGGCCCCGGCGTGGGGGATGGAACGGACCTAGATTCCGATAAGCTTGGGGATGGAAGGATGAACAATGGGGGGCCATGTACCAGTGGACCACTTCTTATGAGTACAGCTCCGGAAAAAGCTCATTCAAAACAAATCAGTTTGCAAAAAAGTTTTTAAAGGAAGGGTTGTGGCAATTTCTTGTTTCAATTACAGGAAAAGCAGGAATACATTTGTGGGATCAAACCTCCTCAAAATTGTCAGAACAATTGCCCAATTTTGGCCCAGCTGGAGGACTCATAAGTAAGACTCTTATTTTGGTATATATAATGGTTATTTATAAAGTACTGCTTCGGATTTCGATTTAATTTTAAAGAAGAAATTTGGTTAAATTTTTCGTGGTTATGTAAATTTTAAAATTTTTTGATCGAAAATTTATTTGTTTTGATTTGGGTTGAATATTTGTTTAAAAAATTGATTAACTAAATTAATTAATTTTCTAATCCAAAAGGGTTGGTTCGGGGTAAAAAAGTTTGGGTTTCCTTTATGTTTTTTTGAACCCATTGGTTTCAAAACTAGAACCTTCTACGACATTCAGGGAAAGGTCGTTTTTTTTGCGGGAGATTCATTGGTGGTAAAAAAGTGGTAATTAGTGGTTTATTCTTTAAAAAAATTTTCGAAAAAGGTCCAAAATATTGGAAGTGAAAAAATTTAAAAAAAAGGGTTTTTTAAAATTAGTTCCTTATACGTGTAAAAGTTTTTTTGTGAACATTTTTTTTTATTTTAAAATATTATTTTTGAAATATTTGCTTTAATTAATTATTTTATTAATTAAATTAATAAATTTATTTTTGAAAAAAGTTGTTTGAAGAAAAAAAGTTGTTTTTTCCCTTTGTTTTTCTAAAAAACACACTGCTTTCAAAACCCAGATTTTTCTAGGAAAATTCAGAACGTGACTTATTCGCGGAAAACCAAAAGTGGTAAAAAAAAGGTGGGGAAACATGTGGTTTAATTGTTGGGATTTTGCTCAAAGGTTCAGAATTTTGGGATTCCTGGGAAATGGATTTCCTGGGGGGGCCTGTTTCGGGCCATTTTTCCGTTATAAAATCGCTTTGTTTGGCGAATTTTTGGGCCCACAAAAAAGGTATTTTTGACTGTAACTTAGTGTTTCTTGAAATTTTATTATTATTTAGACATTTGAACAATTTTTGGAGGACATTTTGCTACGACTTGCAAAGACCAATTTTAGGAAAGGGTTTTGGGAAGATCTCCTGAAAGTGAAAAGTATGGGAAGTTTAGGATTTAAAATGCCACAAGGAAGGAGCAAGTTTTTTCCCAAGTAATCGCGGCACATCAGTTTAGTTTCACACGAGACCATGAAATCCCGAGGGATATGAAATTAGTAAACTTTTTATTTAGTAACTATTATAAGAATATTAGTTTTTAAAAAA
>NW_026971957.1:0-13812 GCF_026151205.1 Bolinopsis microptera | reverse complement strand
CTACTAGAACTATCACAGAACACCAGCCGGCAAAAACAGAAAAACTGAACTCATAATGAGAGTCTGTGGATACAAACACCAACCAACAACCTACAAGGTATAATATCAACAAAATTAGAGCTTAGGAAAACAGGGCAGCTGTGAGGTGACGTAGCGTACTACATACTACTAAAAACATGAAACCAGAGAACTAAGATCAAAACGTCATGCCTTCCCTCTCTGGGCAGCTAGACAGCTCAAGACAGAGGTGTTCCGTAGCTACATGAAAAACTGTTGAGAGGTATGGAACAAGCTCTGAGGGTATAAAGTGGAGTGGTGAAGCTTTCTCGGAATAACCTCAGTGAAATTCCATCAGCATTCCTGCGAAAAGGTAAGTACAGTTGGCTGAAAGTCCAAGAGACATTTTTCCCAGAGTATTAGGGACTCATTGTGCTCAGTAGTCTGTATAGATATGCTGTAATTAATATAGTTACCGTGAGAGCAAAAAACATTCACCTTAAAAGAACAGGAGTAGCAACTTCCCACAAATATTGTTCACAAAGAGATCTGATATGTTGTACATTTCAGAGCACGTGGGTAACTTAATGGTTTTATTTTAAGTAACAAGATCACAAGGAATCACAAGGAACACCAGGAACACAAGGAACACCTGCAGCTAGGAGCTTCACTAACTCACTAGAACACACAAAAACAATGAAACCTATAACTACAACATCTCATTAAGAAACCCACCCACAGGGCTGGGGCTTCCCAATATGTCACCCTGTCCGTTATGCTGCACTCTTTCCAAACTTAAGTAGATTGGGCAAACCACCAATATTATGGGGGGAGGGAGGGGAACCATCCGGTTTATTAGCAGTGATAATGGTGTTCATGTCACGGTGGACATTC
The DNA here is from genome assembly GCF_026151205.1 of Bolinopsis microptera. Lineage (NCBI taxonomy): Eukaryota > Metazoa > Ctenophora > Tentaculata > Lobata > Bolinopsidae > Bolinopsis > Bolinopsis microptera. The sequence continues at coordinate 12,921 of NW_026971957.1, read as the reverse complement.
GTCAATGCTCGTGGGTAACGTGTAAATTGAATGAAATTCCCAGCTGAATGCAGACACATAGACAGGAGGGGACACAACAGTGGGAAACTGAAAATGATCTAAAGGAAGAGGAGAGAGAAAGAGGGGAGAAACAAGTTGCAGTTAAGAAGTGAGATTGGGATATAGAGAGGGGGTGTTTAGAGAAAGGTGAAAATTGGCTGCTAGAAAAATATAACGCAAATAGAGATCTAGAGAGTTTACAAAATAAGCATTGTTGCCTGTACAAGAGGAAATACCCACACGACTGTGTAGTAGTAAAACTATATAAAAATTAATATACATATATCAAGAGATAAAAAAACAGATGGTCGTTCTGTAAATAGATTCACAAGAGATGTAGAGATAGAGGTTCGGTTAAGAGGACATTGCACAGAGACTGTGAGGGCGAGTTAATCTATGTGTATCACAATTTACGGGGACCTAATACGTGCACTAGCTGTTTTGCCGCGGGTTAACTACGTCACCAGATCAGAGTACTGCACTCAGCTCAATATATTACTATGTTTACAGGTCAAGGATGTAGCAAGAAACGAAAAAACCAAAAGCTTTGGGCGGAGCCACTAGTATGGTTTTGCAATAGATAAGACGAAAAACGGAATAAGATAAACTCTCTTATCGAAATACAGAAAAACTGGAGAGTTCGTTGAATTGACCTGAGTCAAATTTTCTTAATATAGGTAATATTAGGCAACAATGAGTTAAAATATGTTGCTCGGAGCTACAATCTTTGTTAACTAATGCGATTAGCAGGTTTTAACAACCCACCAACAATTAGTGTTAAACAAACTCATCCAATTTCCAAACAACATCACCGCATCGTGTGGGAAATTCAAACTGCCAGGTAATGTTTCACTGCCATAAAATTATCATTGAAGTGTGTGTGAGAAATTGTTCGTAATATCGTAAAACACTTTCCGGAAATGGCTTTTAAAACTTGGATTGAAGGTTAAAAAACAGAACGTGAAAACTACAAAGGACTCAGTGTAAGAAAGAATAATGAAAATAATGAACCACCATTGAATATAATACCTTTGAGGACCCACCATAATATATACCTTCTTTCCAAAAGAAGAAAAGATTTTACGTCTACGAGTTACGATGAACGTTGTTCTTTTACTCTACACCAAATTTTCAAAGTGATGCTCTTGCTACTACCTAGTCTAGTAAGATTTACTGTTAGTTTACTGTTTAACCAATTTAGAGAAGAATATGAAGGTGCTCATGGTTGGGTCAGTAACCAGCGAAAATCATCAAATTGGTCACAAAGCAGCGATTCAGGACCAAAAGCAAAGTGGAAACGGTTTTTGCTGGATTGTCAGGAGGGACATGAACGGGACTCCATCACCACGAGTTAAAGATTCTCGTGTGGTTTGTTCGGGAGAGAATAAAGGTTATATGGTGATGATCTGTGAGGTGAATAAAGGTGATTCAAGGATTACCCTCGTGTTTGCTTAAGCATTCAAATTCCGGAGGTTATGTAATATGCATGCTGCAATATGGATATTAAATACCTTCGCCAACCATTTAAGGTTTCTTAAATTCTTGGTTTCCTAGCTCCCGATCATTGGTCGGGCTTTTTCGGGCTTTGGTTTTTGGGTAAACTAGGTTAAGGGGTTGAAGAATTTGGTCGAGACTTTAATGCTGAGACCTCCAGAAAGGAGATGTTAAAAGACCTTAGAGATTGTTGAGTATAAGGACTATGCTGGGACCTCCAAGGAAAGTTAGGAGTTAAGAGCACCTAAGGATGATTTGGATAAAAACTATCCACATCCACTCTAGGTCGTGTCTGAGATTGTTGTTACATCAATTATAGAAACTCGGATTTTGTTACTTCAACTTATTTTAACTTCCAATTTAACTCCAGGTTGGTGCCTGATAATGCAGTCATTCAGAAGGCTCTAAAATCAACTTTATTCGAAAAAACAGTCTGCGAGATAGTTTGCAGTAAGTTGGATTAACATCCACCAAGAAAAGTTAACAAAGCTTTCCAACACAGAAACATTAAGAAGAAAAAAACCTTGTTGACAAGGTATCTACTTTTTTAACCTAATTAAAGCAGGACAGATGCAATACAGTGAGCCTATGTAAGTTCCCGCTGCCAGGGTAAGGATAAATAACCTATAAGTGGACAGTTTACTGTCATGGTCTAGTAAAGTTGCTCGGTAACGCTAGATTACAAAACTGCCTGAAGTTTAGCACCTTGAGATAGTTCGGAGGTTAGGCTCACGAGCAGAGGATTGTCACGTTGTTTCAGTTCCCCAGTGGTGTGTGACGTTCAGGTCACGTGGTGGTGGGGACGTAGGTCACGTGGTTGTGTGACGTCAGGCCACGTGGGGGGGACGTCAGGTCACGTGGTGTGGGGGGGAGGGAGTCAGGGTCACGTGGTGTGTGGACGTCCAGGTCACGTGGTGTGTTGACGTCAGGTTCACGTGGTGTGTGAACGTCAGGTCACGTGGTTTGTTAGTCAGGTCACGTGGATGTGTGGTACGTCAAGGTTCACGTGGGGTTGATGGTCACGTGGTTGGTGGGCGTCAGGCACGTGGTGTGTGAGTCAGGTCCACGTGGAATGTGGTGACGTGCGGGGGTGTGTGGACCAGGTGGGTCACGTGGTGTGTGACGCCAGGTCCACGTGGTGTGTGGGGACGTCAGGTCACGTGGTGTTTTTACGGGCACGTGGTTGTGGGGACGGAGGTCACGGGTGCCCCATAAGGAACGTTACCAAAGATCTCTACTCAAACAAGAAACTGTTTATATAGATGTCTATGAACAAATAAGGACTTATTTATCAAACTAAAAAATCCAAATAAGGGGGGGGACCTAACAAGTGAATATGAAGTGGAAGAGAAGATAACTTGGCTGTAGAGAGCTACGACATAAAGAATATAGACAATAACATTAAATACAGAGAATGTGCAGGCTGGCAGGTGCAGCGGGGATTCATATTTACGAGGCACGTGATCTCCCAGCCAATCAGCAGCCTTTATTTTCAATTAGATTAAATGCCTGGCAGCAGTTTCTCTGGTCACTATAGGACCCCGCTATCATAGGGGTAGATATTAACCTGGAAGTTCGTTGGGAAAGGTGTAGAAAAAATGTTAAAATCTTTTCATTCTTTCTAGAAAGTCTTGTAGTTTTGGTTTGAACTTGTCCAACAAGGCGTTGGGTTTGGGGACCTGTTCAATTAGTGTGCTGAGTACATCTGGATTATACGATGCAGTATAACAAATAACGTTTTTTATAACTGATCACGTTGGGACCGGCAGCAAAATTACTAGAAATAGTTTGAGTTTCCAACTGGGGTTGCTCAGTCCAAACAGTTTCAATTAAGTTGGATTACTAGAATTTTGACAGTGACAGGAAAAGGAAAGGACATTACGATTTAGAGAAGAGCAAACTTAAAGGAAAGGAGCACCCAACAACGTATTGGAGAGGAATATATGCTCATGATGGGAACATAATTTTTAATATGATAAAAATATATTAGTGTCTGATATATCAAATGTTTTTTGAATGTTTCATGGTTGAGTTATAGGTTCTATAGATGGTATAATCTCAGTGATGCTTGAGCAACACTGATCAGCATAATAATATATCCTAATAGGCACTTAACTGGTACTTAACTGGTACTTGGTACTTAACTGGTTTAACTTCTCCCGCTAACAATCATCGAGAGAGTGACGTAATGAGAGGGATATCAACTAGATCTAATTATATCATAGTGTTAGCAAATTGGTAGTGGTACTGTTTGGGACTAGGATGGTTGTGCAATACTGACATTCTAGTTGCATTCCACTACCAAACTATTGCAGTAGCTAGATATAGATTTAAAGCTTTTTTTTGCATCACATCACGTGAACTTCATCATACCAAAATACATCTGATCGCAAAGGAGGCACCCTCAAAATACCGAGAAAAGTGTTTCGTTATTAAAATTTTAAAAGGAAAGCACATAAAGAAACTACGTAAAATTCGTCCTATCAAAAAAAGGTCCCAGATCCCACCTACGATTGCAGATCTGATTTTTGTGGGGGGGACGTCTCTGAAGCCCCGAACCGTGCAGATATCCCCAAAGATATGGTCTCTGAGAGGGCGTTCCTTGACTCAGGAACAGCAAAAACCCGACGTCAAAAAAAGCTACAAAGTTAACTAAAAGCTAAAAAACCCCAAACCCCAAGAAAAGGGGAAGGGGGGGAAAAAAAAGGGGGCTCTTTAAATGGGGAAACAAAAATTTTTAAATTTTATAAAAAAAAAAAATTTTTAAGGGGGGTCTAAATTTTATCAAATGTTTTTTGGGGAAATTTTTCCGGGGTTGAGTTTTTGGGTTTCTATGGGAGGGGTTAAAATTCTCATTTGTTTGCTTGGACCAAAAACCCCCTGATTCCCCCCCTTTTTTTAAAAATTTTTCCCCTTAATTTGGGGGAAATTTAAAAACCGGGTTTTATTTTAAAGGGGGCCCCATTTAAAATTTGGAAAAATTTCCCCCCGCTCCCCAAATATCGCAGGAGGGGGGGAACGAATTGGGAGAGGGGATATCAAAACGGGATCATTTTAGTTTTCTTTTAGTTTTTTAAGCTTTTTGGTTTGGTTTTTTTACTTTTTTGGGGGGGGCCCAAAGGAGGGGTTGGGCCCAAATTCTGCCCGGGTTCTAGGGCCCTTTTTCCCATCCCCCAAACTATTTTCCCCGAAACCCTTGAAATAAATTTTTTAAAAGTTTTTTTTTTTGTTTCCACTTTCCACGGGGGGAACCCTTTAAATTTTAAAAAAATTAAAATCTAAATCCCCCCAAGGGGGGGGAAACCCCCCAAATTTTCCGGGGGAAAAAAAAGGTTTTCCCCTTTAAAAAAAATTTTAAAAAAAAGGGAAAACCAAATAAAAAAAGGGAAAATTTTGAGGGAAAAAAAATTGGTCCTAATAAAAAAAAGGGTTCCCAGCCCCCCAATTTACGTTTGGGCGGGAAATTTTTTTGATTTTTTTGGGGGGGGGGAACGTTTTCTAAAAGGCCCCGGGAACGTGGGGTTTTCCCCCAAAAAGGGGGATTTATGGGGTCTTAAAAGGGGGGGCTTTTTCCTTTGGGGGGTATTTTTCGGGGGAAAACAGCGGGGCCCGGGGGACCGTCAAAATAAACGTTTACCGGGGGTTAAAACCTAAAAGGAAAAAACTTTCGGGTTTTTTAAAAAGGGGTTTTCCCAAGGGTTTTAGGAAAGGGGGGACCCGTTTTTGGCCCGTTTTTTCTTTTTACTTGGGCGGGCTTGAAATTTTATTTTCCGGGTTGAAACCTCAAAACCCCTAGGGGGGGGGCCATTTTTATTAAAAAAGGAGTTAGTTTATTTTTTTCCCACGTTTCTGTAAAAAAAACCCCGTTTGGAAAGGAAAAAAAAAAAATTTAAAAAAAATTTTAAAAAAAAGGGGGTTTCCCAGTAAAAAAATTTTCGGGTTTTCAAATTTTAACCTTTTTGGGAACCCTTTTTTGGGGTTTTTTTCCGGGGGAAAAAGGGAAAAATTTTTAGGGGGGGAAAACCCAAAAAGGTTTGGGGAAATTGGAGGAAAAAAGGGAGAATAGGGGGGGAAAGACTTTTTACAAAAAAAGGGGGGAATTAAAAAAAGGGTTTTAAGGAAATTGTTTTCCGGGTTAGTTTCCCCGGGGGAAGGGTTTTTCCGGAAAGGGGAAAAATTGGGGCCCTCGGGGAAAAAGGGGGTTACCTTCCGGGGAAAAAATTTTTTTCCAGGGAATTTTCCTGCCCTTTGGGGGAATTTTTGGGGGGGGCCCAAAAAAAACCAAAAATTTTAGGTTTCCTTTAAAACTTTTTTTTTTAAAAATTTTTTAAATTTTTTTGGGGGGTTTTACCCTTTCCCCTTTTTTAAAAACGGGTTTTGGGTTGATTTTTTTTTTCCCCAAGGGAAAGAAAAACCGTTTTTAAAAAGGGGGGAAAAATTTTTGAAAAAAATTTTTTTCCCTATTGAAAAAGGTTTTGCTTTTTTGGGGAATTTAAAGGGTTTTGGGGAATTTTTCAGGTTTTTTTTTCTTTGGGGAATTTAAATTATTTTTCCCGGATTTTTGGGTTTTTGGGGGGGTTTTTAAAAAACCAAAAAAAATTTTATTTAAACAAAAAATTGGGTTTTCCACAAAGGGTTGTTTGGGTATTTCCCGGGCATTTTTGGGGGTAACAAAAAAAAAACCCTGGGGAAAATATTCGGGGGAAATTCAAAAAGGAAGGGGAAAAAAAGGGGGAACTTTTCACAAAAGAAAAAGGGGGAACGCACGAAAGAAAAAAGGGGGGAGGGGTTTTTTTCCCCCGTTTAAAATTACAACCCTATTTTTTTAAAAAAAAGATTTTTGGGTTTTACAAAAACCCTTTGGGCCCATTATTTGGGTTGGGTTAAAAAAAAATTGGAAAACCAAATTTTTTTTTTTATTTGCAAAACTAAAAAATAAACCCAAAAAACCAATTTCAGGGTCCCCACTTTGAAAAAGAGGTTTTTTAAAATCCCCCACCGTTTTTAAAAAATACCCCTTTTCAACCACCCCCCCCAAACATTTTTTGGGGGATTTTTTTTTTTAATTTTTAAATTTTTAAATTTTTTTTAAAAGCTTTTGTTTTTTTAAAAAATAAAAAATTCTGAAACCCAAAAATTTAACTTTACTTAAAAAAAGGGGAATTTTTTAAAAAAACTTCCCTTTTTTACGCTGCTTTCCCCCTTTTTTCTTTTTCCGGGGAAAAATTTTAAAAAAAAGGGGAAAAAAACAAAAAAAAGGGGGTTTAAAAAAAAGGGGCCCCCACGTTAAAACCCCAAAAAAAACAAACCCCATGATGGTTCAGCAAAAGGGAAAAAAAAAGGGGCCCCCGAAAAATGGGAAAAAAGGGGTTTTCCCCCCCGGTTTTAAAAAGGAACCCCCCCCCAAAAACTTTGGGGGGAAACCAAAATTAGGGCCCGGGGGGGCCCAAAAATTTGGGTTTTTGGTTAGAAAAAACCCCTTTTCTTGAAAACCCTTCCCCCCTTTTCCCAAAAAAAAAATTTTCCGGGTTTGGGGGACTTTGGGGGGGAAAAGGGAAGTTTTAAAATCAAAATTCTTTAGGGTTTCGAAAGAAGGGTTTTCCATTTAAACCTTCGATCATTTGAATTGGATAAAACATTGGGGCCCTTTGGGGGCCCCAAAAATAAAAAGGGGCCGGCCCCCTTTAAACTTTTTTACTTTTTTTCTTTAATCCTTTCAAAGCAAACCCTTTTCCTTGCCCGGGCCCCCCCCTTTTTTCCGGGGTAAAAAGGATATAAAGGGCTTCTGTTTCCCCAAACTTATCCCAAATAAATTTCCCTTTTGGGTTTGGGGGTTCGGGGGGGGAAAAACAAGGGGGGCCCGGGGTTTTTTGGGGTACTTTTATGAAACCCCAAAAACTGGGTTGGGGGGGGGCCCTCAGGGGGGAGGGGGTTTTGCTGGGGGTTTTTGATTTGAAATGGGCCCCAAAAAGTTTGGGGGGTCATTTTTTAAAAAACCGGGGGGAGTTATTGGGGGGGGGGGGAAGGGTTTAAAAAAAAAATGGGTTTTAAGGGGGGGTTTTTTTAAGGCCCCAAAAGTAAAAAAAAAAAAAGAAAAAAGGGCATTTTTTCACTTTTTTTTACCCCACTAAAGAAAAAATTTGGTTTTTTGGGGGGTTTTGGCGGGTGGTTCTGGGAGGGCCGGGGGGGCCCGGGGAATTAAAGTCCTTTTTTGGGGAAGGCCCCCAAAAATTTTAATTAGGGGAAAAAAAATTTTAGGGGGGGGGACGGGGGGGGGGACCCTTTTCGGGTTTTTTTCCCCCGGAAAAAAAGGGGGGGAAAAGTTTAAAAAAGGGAAAAACCCCCCCCCCTCCGGAATTTTTCTGCACCTTTTTGGGAGGGAAAATGTTTCCCCCCCGGGGGCCTTTCTAGAAGGGCCGAAGGGGGCCGGGGAAAAACCTGGAAACCCGGTTTTAAAACCCCCCGGGGGATTTCCCCCCCCCGGGGTTTTTTGGGGAAACCCCCCGGGCTATTGATAAAAAAAACCCCCGCCGAAACTTTTCCGGTTTTTAGGCCCCCCCCTTTAACCAAAAAAAACCCCCTTTTGGGACGGGGGAAGGCCCCTTGCCCCCATTTTTTTTAAAAAATTTTTTAACCCCCCATTTGGTTACTGGAAAGCGCCCAAAAAATTTTCCGGGTTTTAAAAGGGGGGTTTCCCCTTTTCCCCGGGCCCTGAGCTGAAAATTTTTGATTATTTTAAAAAAAACCCCGTTTTCCAAACCGGGGGAAATTTTGGGTTTTGGGAAAAGGACCCCAAACCCGGTAAATAAAAACCCTGAAGGGGTTTTTAAACCCCAAAAAAAATTTAAAAAAAAAAAACCCATTTTTTGGCCGTTTTTTTGATTTTGGTTTGGGGAAAAAAGCCAAAGGCCCAAAAGGAATTTTTCTTTGGGTTTTTTTCCCCGGGGAAAATTTCCCCGGAAAAAAAATTTTTTGTGGGTAAATTTTTGTTTTTTTTTAAATTTTTAAAAAGGGGGGAAAAACTTTTTGAAAAAAAAAAAAAGGAAAAACCCTTTTTTTCTGGATTCGGGGGTAAAATTTTTTCCCGGGTTATTGTGATTAAACCCCCTTAAAAATCTTAAAGGGGGGGCTTATAAAATTACTGCGGAAAAATTTAAATTTGGGGTCAAATAAAAAAAAAATTTAAAAAACCCAAAAAGGGGGAAAAAATAAAAAAAAGGAAAAAAACCTCTATTTGTTTTTGGTCTAGAAAAACCTTTCCCCAAAAACGGGAAATTTTTGGCTTGAAAAAAACTTTATTGAAAGGTGTTTTAAGCAATTAATAAAACTTTTCTGTTCCCCCAACTATCCTTCCATTTTCCGTTGTCCATGTTCTTTATTGAAGGAAGGGGTGGGTAGGGGGGTTGGGGGGGGGGGGATGGACCAATGCAATGTCCCCTGCAGCCCAAAACAATTAAAGTTTGAAAAAACCCAAAAGTTCGGGAAAAAAAACATCAGGAGGGAAAATTAAATTTATCTAGAAAATTTAAAAAACCAGTTCCTTGGTTTTTTATTTTTATAATCTAATTCCGCGAACCTCGTGGGGTTTACAAAAAAATCGAGGACCCCACTTTTTTGGCACAACCAAAAAACGTAAATTTTGTTTTAAAAACAAAACAGGTTTTTTTAAATAAACAGATCCCCAAAAAATAAGGGGTTTTACGGAAACTCCTATTCCTTATATTTAAATGAAAAAAACTGGTAAAGTAAATTTGAATTTTAACCCATCCCAGCCAAGGTTTTAATTATAAATTTTGCGCCTGGTTTTTCTGATAAGAGTAAGTGGGACTTTGGTTTCTTTTCAAAAAGGGGTTTCAGAGATAGAATTTAGGGAGATGAAAAATAAAAACATTTTTTTAGCTGCATTAATGGAAAACCAATATTTAAAAACTAGAAAGATCTTTATCGTTGCTCGCCATCGGGGGCAGAAAAAAGATGGGCTGGGGTGACCAGTGTAATCATTAAATTTGCCCACCGGGCAAAGGGAAGGAAGACCCCACTAACTAAGCAACTACCCAGAGTCTAGGGGGTTTAACTTTTAAGTTTTAAAAAAATATCATGATCCACTAGCATTGGGGGGCTACACCGCCCCCCGGGCCCGAGCATTTATATTGGCCAGTATAAAATAACACCCCTTAAAAGTATTAGATTTTTTTAAAACAGGGAAAAATAAGGAGTTTGGAACAGTTTGTTAATTACTAACTGCACTTTTCTTGGGGGCCCTTTCCTCCTCTTTAGCTACCCTAATTAAATTTTTGAATATTAAAAAGTCTTTAAAGGATTTTAACATTCCCCCATCATTATTCACTTGGCCACCAACTTTTTCACCTTTATCTCCAACACCCCCACCCCCCACCCCCACACCCCCACACCCCACTTACCCCCCCCCCCCAAACTCCCCCCTTAACCCCCCACTTTACCCCCCTACCCCACTTCCCCCCCACCCCCCCCTACCCCACTCCCCCACTACCCCAAACTACCCCCAAACTACCCCACTAACCCCCAAAACTACCCCCTAACCCCACTACCCCCCTTTACCCCAAAAGGGAAAGGGCAGGAGCACCTTCCATGCTTTTTCCTTAATCATGGGGACCATTTTTACGTCCTGTATTTTTAAAAAAGAAAAAATTTCTTTGATTGTTTTGGGTCTCATATATTAATAAATTTAAAATATTAGATTGTTGTTTTGGTTTTAAAAAATCCTAAGTCTTACTTTTAACGAATTCCAAAAAGGGTGAGAATGGAACTAGAGCATTTTTGGGGGGGCTTGGATCAAAGATCTTTGCATTTCTGAGAATGCGATGGTTTTACTTTGGGATCGCTCCCATGATTTGGTTTTGAACTTATTTCCAGGAAAATTAAATGAGGGGGGGATTTAGAAATTTTAAACGCAGATTTTTCTTGGGTTTTACTTTAAATTAGAAATTATCGGGGCCCCAATGTTTTTATTTTGATCAATAGGGGGGAACAACCACAAAGAACCACTGAAAAACAGTTATTAAAAAAAATAAAAAATTTACCTTTCTAGATGGAAAATCAGTTCTTTTCACCCCAGATTTTAACAATTTGGTCAATAATAACGGGACCGGGGCCCCTGGGACTGAAATTATGGGTGGACGGGGCCCAACTAAGGGAGTTTTTAAAATGTAATTGGGAGTAATGGTGTAAATTTTCAGAAAAGAGTGAAAGGGGCTAAAAAAACAAACTCCGATTTCCCGTAATCAATTTTTAATAAATTCTATTTGAACCCCCTAAAAAGCAACCCCCAAATTCCCACCTCAAAACTTTAAAACTGAAATCCCCCCAATTTCCACTTTGTACTTTTAGAGCTTAAACAAATCCTGCGTTTTGTAAACAGTTACAAAAAATGTAGCAGAATATTTAGCAAGATTCGTTACAGTCTAGTTAGAGAGATCCACTTGACGGTCAGAAAACCTAACCAAGTGTTAAGAAAGTTTAATAAAACGGATCTAGTTATATATGGGCAAATAATCAGGGGCAGAAGGATGATCTCATTGATAATAGCACACCTCCTAACAATATAAATCACATTACGAAGGGGCCAAAATGGTGGTATATTTCCTGTTCAATCACCAGCCAAACCTAGTATAACCTTACAATATAAGGGAGTAATCTTAAACTAATACTTTTATATAGAACCTCCTGCTATTTTTAGATGGCATTATCTCATCTGAAAAGAGCGAGATATTTGGCGATTAGGAAGTTACAGTTTCTAGTTTAAAGAAATAGTACAACTTCCCAGGCTGGCATATCTACGATCTACCTGCCTCAAAACATGTGAAATTGACAGAAATAATCTTCTCAAGGAGTCATTGGACTCGATTGACGATTGTCGGCACAAATTTGATTCGAAGGGAGTGGCGATTTTGGGACGAATTTGTGCGTTTATCTGATCATTTAAGGAGGTTTGTGACAGGAGGGATAAACCGTTTTTTCGTAATCACATCAGAAGCATAGAAACGGGGTTTAATCTAGTATTATTTTTCAATGAAATGATCACTAAATGGTGGACCAAATGGTGGTTGAAATTTGGGACCTATCTATGGGGCTTTAGGCCTAAACTTACCAAAAACAGTAACCCAAGTTACCGCTAGCTTCAAATATGCAGCTAGCCCCAAACAGCAGGGACCGAAAACCCCAAATTTCATTCTTGGCTAATTGATGGAAACTTAATAACCCGACTTTTGTGGTTGATATTGGTTAATTGGGGTTGTTTGAAAATTCTTAACAACCCACTTCCCCCAGTAACAACATTAAAACCACTTACCAGATAAACACTACCCAGTAACAATTAAGCCCAGCTTTTACTTTTGGCCAACCTCACCAAGGGGGACCATGAAAAGAATGCTTAATCAGAAGTGAAAGATTTAAAGCGGGAAGAGTTTTTCAGATAAAGAAAATCAAGAGGGCCGGTCGCCATCGCAGGGGAAATTAGCCTTTAATGGGGGGACCCCTGCATACCAGGGAACCCAAACGTTTCTTGGGGGAAGGAGAGGTCCTTTTGGCCCCAACATGATGAATTAATATCTGTAGGAGTATAATTTGGGGGGAGAAAAAATGAGGGAGAAAAATTAATTTTTTTTGGGGACCTTTTTTAAAAATGGGAAAAATTTTACCAGGTTTTGGGGGCAGTTTTGGGGGGTCCTTTCAATTCTTAAAAAATCCAAAATATATTATTTAATTTTTAAAAATTTTAAAAAAAAGTTTAATATTTGTTCTGAAAGAAAAATCGTCGAAAATATTTAAATTTGACCCATCAACGTTGTATCCAAGGAAATTTGATTTTTTTTTATTTGAAAAGGGACCTGGAAAAAAATTTCGGCTTTGAGTAGTAAGGGAGAGTTCCCCATAAATTTGTTTAAACCGTTACAAATCCATTTTCTCACCAACTATTAAATAGTTTTAAATTTTTACTTATTTCAACCTTTATTTTGGGGGCCTCCTTTGCTAATTGCTGATGCCTCTACCTCTAACAACCTCTACTCAATATTCATAAATTTTCGGGGGGAAAATTGGGACCTTTTACTGAAAATTTCTGACCTGGGGACCCTGATTCATATTAAAGGGTTTTCTTTGAACTGTGGCTGGCTGTGTCAATATTCCCGAATTACAATAACTTAAGGCCCCCCTTTTTTTGAAGGGGGGGGACTATTGTCAAGGGGGATTACCAATTGAGTAACCCGCCCCGCCTTCACCAGTTTTCCAAAAAAAATGGGAAAAATTTTTTTGGGATTTTTTCGTCCTCATGATATCGTAGGAAAGCCTTTTGTGCGGATGAGGGGGGGACAAACCAAAAAATTTTTAACTTTAAAAAAAAAAACCAAAAGG
>NW_026971956.1:0-14051 GCF_026151205.1 Bolinopsis microptera | reverse complement strand
CCCCATCCCTATTATAAGAATATATCATGTTTATTACCTGTACTCACAGCAGCAATACTGAATGCAGGTACGAGGTTGTCACTGAACGCTACTTGTTCGCAGGCTTGATCCTGAGTCACATGTGTGTCACATGTGTGTCACATGTGAGTACAAACTGTCACATGTGTGTCACATGTGAGTAAAAACTGTCATAACAAGTCGAACTAAAACTCTAAAACATTGTCAGGAAAAGCACATTTTCATCTTGTTACACATGTTTTCACAAAACATATCAAGCAAACAGGACAGAATTGAAATGAGCTGATCAAGAACTTACGACAAATTTAGAAGCAGCAACGTTGAAGCAGTAGTTGAGAGTGAGATTGTTGATACCAGGGTTGATTCTCTTTTGTCCCCGGGTAGTTTCCTTCCCATCTAAAATGTGTACCAGCTCTTTCACCTGAAATGTACATTTTTACATAGGAAAACGATTAGATGCGCGCTTATATATTATGTTCAAGTGTAAACCAAGGATATATAGTTAAAGTGTTCTTAGATTAAAACTATGCTCATCGATCAGCAAAATGAAAACATCGAAGACGAGTGGCCTAATTTCATGTTATTTTGTATAACAGGACTAAGAAAATCAAAGCGTAACATAAATCAAAATGCCGATAATAACCTTGTCTCTACATCTTAGATTATATGCACACACTTATGCATCACTCAATAAACGTCGCATATCTCATAAATTACACTGCCAACATGGGACATTTTTTATTATCGCCGCGTATTTCAAATCAAGTTACAAACTCTACAAATTTTGAAGTACTCAGTCTTGTTTTACTTTTTTAATCTTTACCTATTAACCATTGGAAAATAAAACTTTAAGTTATAAACCTTCCTTGCATACTTTACCGGTAGAGTCTAAATTGAATAGTTTGAGATTTCCTTTACATTTTATATTAATGCATGTGCCCCACGGGGATGAATTTCTTATTACCATTGATATTATATATATATATTTTTTTTAGTAAACATTGGCTGGTACCACGGGCCAGTCCCCAACAAAAATAGATTAAGCCTCATCAAATAACATACTGCTCAATTTAAAGACAGATTTCATTAAATCAAGGACCACTGATCCCCAATACCGATCTCCAATACCGATCCCCAATACCTTGTTAGCCATATGATCGTTGCTGCTGGCACTAATACTGTTGATAGGAGTGACGGTTATTAGCTTCAGAGCTGATCTCATCTTAGCACAGTCTGTGTTCTTGTCGACTACAAACTTTTGGATTCCTAGTTCCAACTCCTGCGGTAGATCTATATTTAACATTATAAAACACGGACATTCCAGAGTAAATAAAAGATATTTTCATCTGTTAGGATTCAATTTTTACTTAGATTGGGTAGCACTAAACCTTACCTTAAGTTGTTTGTCAATTTTCTGATACTCGCTGAAGGCAGTGCTGCTGATGATGTTTCCACTTATTATGGAATCTGAAATATGTAAGTGTAATGTTTACTGTAAAAATAAAATAAACTAACATAGAAATGGTGACTTGTGAACACGATTCAATAGTTAAATCAAGAAAAACAATAGTAAGTTTCAAACTTGAAATCTGGTCTGAACCTGTTGATACTTTAGATTGAACGGGGCCTGCAGAAGGTTGCTGTTGCGTAGCTACAGGGGGAGGTAGAGGTTGCTGGGATGCAAGTGGTTGCTGCGCTACAACGGCTTCTGGTGGTGGTTGCTGTGCTGCAGCTGCTTGTGCCTGCTTCCCTCGCTCTTCCTCCTCTTTCTTCTTCGCTTCCTCCTGAGCTAGCATCTTCGCTGCCTGCTCCTCGTTTACCCTCTTTATGGCAGTGTTCAGCTGCTTCACTGCGTTTATCACGTGACCATAGACTGCTCCGCACTCTTGCTGTATAGTTAGAACATGGTATAATTTGTTCTGGTTTAATTCTGTTCAAAACGAGGTATACTAAGCAAAAGAAGAAATAACAGTAAGAACAATATCACAATTCATTCATTCACGTTATCATATTGCAATCATGTAATTTCCCTGTCACATTCCACAGATTTATTAATTATCTGCATACAGGAATCAGTAAGCCTGTCCTTTTTATACGTTTATTACCGCTTGAATCAATTCCACGCAATTGTCTAATTTTCATAAAACTACGAACAAACCTCAAATTTAGTTGACGTCAGTGGGTTAAGTTTGCCTTCCTTGTAAAGTTGTCCAACAGCCAATTTAAGGGCTGACATGGCTTTACTTTGTTTGTCAATCATACTCAATAAAGCCTCAATCTCTGGATCCACTTTTGGATCAGGGACACACTTTTGAGCGACAGTTACTATTTCTGAAAATATTGGAAGTCTATCAACATCTAATTTTAAAGTTGTAAAATCATGTTATTACACTAAGATTAACATAACTTAACAAATATTAGCACCAGATCCCAGTATGAAACCACCACCCACCTAATGTGCTGAGCTCGTAGTTAGAAATGTTGTTCCAACTGCTACTTAGCTGACGCTGATTCTCTGCCTCTTCTTCAACTTCAACTCTAGAAATTTTCAATAATTATCTGTTAGATTTGGGTTCTCTATAAAGGTTGAGTAAAGTCTGGTCCTTTTTTTAGTGGATGGGGGTACATTATTATTAATTAACCTATAGCATATAAATTATACAAACTGAAAAAATGTATTGATTATAATATGTACCTTTTGATATTTGCCTGATCCTCTTCAAATTTCTTTTGGAAGAATTCCTGCTGTTTTCGGTACTCAGACTCTATGGAATTGTCCCTGAAGTTTACCCTTTTATTCTATGACTACAACAGACATCAAACAGCTTTTTTAAACATCTTATTATGTATGCCAATTTAAGGGTAAGATTTATAAAATAGCTCTCATTTGATTATGAAGCCATACTTTTGAGATTTCCGATCTCTCAGCTCCTTTACTTGTTGTTGAATTTTTGCTCTCGATCTTTCAGACCATTGTTCATAACTCTCTTGGGAAAGCTGGGCAGATCTTTTGAAGAATTCATCTTGTTTTTTCTTCTCCCGTTCAATGTAATCCTAATTATAGAAGAACATGATGAAGAAAAAGAAATTATTATGTATTTGTTTATAATAATTTTATAACATATGAAGTTCGTAATCAGAAATTGTGAAATTGGCTTACCACACCAGCTTTCTTGTTTTTCTGCTCTATCTCCAGTAAGGACATAGAATCATTAAGTGATTCCAGTGATTCAATGACTGCCAGTGATTTGTTGAGATTAGTTTCAAATGATTGGTCAAGATACGAAGTCGTTTCTATGATTTCTTCTGTCTCTTTGGGACTTCTCAAAGGAACTCTTCCTCTAGTTTTTGATCTATAAGCATGTATGTCAGGAGACTGGTCACACACTCTATCAATAGCTTTTTTATTGACTGAAGAAAGCTGATTAACTGGAGGGAGCTCTTCCTGAAAATAAGATTGGTATGTTTTTTCTTGTTGGTCAACATTTACCCCACATCCAGAAACACGCCATCTTGCAAGGCAGCCTGGGAGGAAATTTTTTTTGGGAGGAAAAACGGGAGAAAAGAAGAAATTTTTGAGAAGTTACTCCTAAATTTCGAAATATTTTTTTGGAATAAAGACAAATTAATTGAGGAAATTTTTGAAGAAAACGTTTCGATTGTATAAAAATCAAAGAGGAACATCCTGTCAGTTTTGGAACACAGTGAAATATTCTGATTGGAGAATGCAGATTGCTGTTGTGAAGTTACCAAATTTACGTGAGTACTTGATTCTTTTCAATCCCAGTTTATTGCTGTCCTACAAATTTCTTTAATGCCAAATGCCGTCTAAAACACCCTATTTTGCAAAAAATTTCCGGGGGGCTGCGCCCCCTAGCCCCCGCCAAGGGGCTCTGCCCCTGGCCCCCGCTGGGGGATGCGCCCCCAGACCCCTGCCACAGCTTGCTCGCTGCGCAGATGAATGGGACACGTGGACTCGCTTCGCTCGCCGACAGCCCCCTCCCCAAACTTGCGAGCGAAGCGAGCCGGCCACAGAATTTAGAAAAAAACGCATCTGGGAGGAAATATAAAACTTTCTGGATGTGGGACATTTACAGTTCAACAAAGATATCTTTTAAAGACTTCTGCAAAAAAAAATTTCAAATCTGTTGATCAGAACAGAATAAGGATTTCATTACTATACCTCAGACAGTACATGTTTTCTGTTGTAGGGTACTCTGCCATGAGAAGAATTCCTCAATGACTCCAAAACATTAGGAGCAGCTTTGATATCACTTTTCATGTTTCCAAACTCACAAATGGTTTCAACAGCTTGAATGGTTCGGTCTGACCTATGTTTGCTCTGGATCTTGTACCTTAAATCAGATTTCCTCAACTCATGATACATTGCATTGTCACTGGAATTATCTGCTTCCTTTGTTGTCTTTGTTATGCAGCGCTTTGAACTACGGACACCACCAGGTTCTTGTTGATCAGTTGTAATTTGTTTGGTTTTTTCACTGGTTTGATAAATATTTTCTATCCTTGATGGGACAGTTACCTTAAAAAGGACTGATCTTTGTGATTTTGTTGGTGATGAGGGCATGATTTTGTAGTACCTATGGTGGTTTATCATATGTTAAAAGTGTTAAGTTGCCTTTATGACTAACAATCTTATATCCCAGGGCTTTGCTATATAAGCATATGATGTTATATCATGTATGTCTTAATACGATTTTGTTACTACTACTCATTACAAGTTCATAGTGTAGTTACTGGTTTCAATCCTTGAAGCTAACAAAAAGTGAGCAAATTAATAAGTAGATGTCGACCTTTAATAAAATTCGAATCTTGGAAGATTTGAAATGAATAAAGTTATGCTTAAAATTATAGAGAATAAGTTTAAAATAAACTCAAAATCAGAATACAAAACATCTCACACCATACTGCCAACTGGAGACTAATAAAACGGATTTGTACAAAATTCAAGAGTCTATATGAGCTCTCTTAAATAACTTAAGCTTATCTGTTTCATTTGATGGCTGCTATAGCTAAGAGCCTATGATATATGTAATTTTTTGCAGAAGGCTATTAAAAGTTGTATATAAAAAAGTCTTATATATAGATGTGTGTAGTAGGAGCGGCGAAAGCTGCAACCTATATGTTAATAGATCAACATCACATAAAAACTTTCAATACTTGGGGGCAAAATGTTGGAATAATGTTCCAACAGATCTACGAAATCTGCCCGATGTTAAAAGCTTTAGTGATTCGTATAAGAAACAGCTACTCTCATCTATAGTTCAACAGACCCTAATTATACCGTCGACAATTCATATGACAAATTTTACACTGCAATCATAGTCGACGATAACTAAGTATCTTCTAATTATTTTAAATCTGAGGCATATATAATTGATGTATCGAAAGGATATTCCCTTTTTTACCACCTTACTGTTGATTTGATAATATAACTTGACTGATATTTTATGATATATGTTTTATATTTCGGTTTGATTTTATAAGATGGTCATATCTTAATATTATTATAATCCCTAGGGAGGGATGGCTTACGACGTTTATGATATGTCACTGCTCAAGAGTTTTCTCACGACTAAAGACTCTCTAAAGGAATAAGAACGACTTAGAAGGGACTTGATACAAATATGAGACAATTGTGATATGAATGTGTATTATGAACAATTTGATAACCATTTCATTCAATAAGTGTATTTCAATTAGATCCAAGAAATGAGACTCAATTAGACTCTATATAACATGGTAGCAGGAAGTTTTTGAATCGTTATTGATTGTTATGCTCAGTATTTGTGTCAAGAGCTAGGATTTGTTGGAAGTTTTCTAATAACATTTTATAGGTTCTTATGTTATGGGAGAAAAGCAAAGTGTACCAATGCTGTTGGACAAAGAAGACTATCCCCTGTTTAAGAAGAAAGTTGAAGCTTGGGAGATTCTCACCACTTTGGATGACGCGAAGCGTGGGCTAAAGTTAGCTGTTAGCATCAGGTGTAAAGTGATTTCTGCTGAATTGTTTTCTAGACTCACTGTTACTGAGATGAACGTAACCGGAAGCGTCAAAGTACTGATCAAAGAACTAGATAAGATATGCCTCGCTAATACTGTGGAGGGGGTTTTCACAGCGATTGAGAAGTTGGAATGTTTTAAACGAAGAGAAGACATGTCCATTATGAAATATCTAGATGAGTTTACCAGAATGAAAAGACTTGTGGAGGAATATATGCCAGTGGGTGACAACAACGCTAAAAAGGACTGTTCTGACAGTATATTAGCATACAGATTGATGAAGCATGCGAATCTTGTAGAATCTGAAGAGCTTATGGTGAGAGCTCACTTAACTGAACTTACTTCAGATGCCATTATTGATGTGTTGAAGAGAATCTATGGTGATAGAAAAGTGAAAACTGCCAGCACAGTGAGCAATAGTACAATAGAGTTTGACCCTTCTTTAAAAATAAAAGAAGAACAACCTTTCTTTAATGAAAATGAAGATTGTTACTATGGATACAACAACAAACCTTACGTGAACAAGAAGTACTATGGCAACGAACCTAGAAGACCTGGTAGTCCAAGCAGAACAGGGAATAAGAAGAATCCTTTACAGAGGAATGGTAAAGTCAGTAAGTGTTCTGAATGCTACTCTGAATATCACTGGAGGAAAGATTGTCCTAAGCTGAAGAGTACAAAGATGACATACTTTGTATCACAACTATTAGAAACTGATTTTGAAGAATCAGAAGAGGATCTTTATTTTGCTTCGTCTGTTGCGAACATGGCACTTCTAGACACAGGAGCACCATCTACTGTATGTGGTGAATCATGGTATAACATTTTCCTTGAATCCCTCACTCCTGCAGAAAAACTAGAAGTCAGAGAGGAGAAGTGTGAGAAGATTTTCAGATTTGGTGACGGTAAGAGTGTTGCTTCTAAAACTATGAAGATCATACCGATAAGGCTGTGTGGACATGATATGTTACTAAGGACACATATGATACAACAGAATATTCCCCTACTATTGTCTAGAGATGCAATGGAAAAGATGAAATGCATCATAGATCTTAAGAATGTCAAGTTTTGGATAGAAAAGAACAACCAGGATCTCATCAAGACAGATTCAGGTCATGTTGCTGTGGCGATTGGTAGATCCAATGCAGTAGAGAAAGAATGCAAGGACGTTACCTGCAAAGATTGTCAAAGAATTTTCATGCTGTTGAGTTCTCAAAAGACTCCGAGACAGAGAGCCGAACATATCCATAGGTACTTTGCACACGCAAGCAGTGCTAAGATTAGTGAGATTGTGAAACAATCAACTCTTCCAGACAGGAAAGAGATCATAGAAGAACTATGGAGGTTGGACAAGTCATGTGAAGTTTGTATGAAACACAAGAGAGAATCACCTAGGAGGAGAGTAGCTTTACCTCAAGGAAAGATTTTCAATGATGTTGTAGCATTAGATTTGAAACAACTATCAGATAAATCTCTTATTCTACATGCTGTAGACACTCTGACGAGGT
The DNA here is from genome assembly GCF_026151205.1 of Bolinopsis microptera. Classification (NCBI taxonomy): domain Eukaryota; kingdom Metazoa; phylum Ctenophora; class Tentaculata; order Lobata; family Bolinopsidae; genus Bolinopsis; species Bolinopsis microptera. The sequence continues at coordinate 6,504 of NW_026971956.1, read as the reverse complement.
ATTCAGGAGTTGTGCCTATCAAATCGAAATCTGCTAATGAGATTGTAGAGAAATTGTTTCAAATATGGATAAGCATATTCGGCAGACCAGCAAAATTTATAAGTGACAATGGGGGCGAATTCATTAACCATGAATTTATGGAGTTATGCATGCAATTTGGTATACAGTTGCAGACCTCGCCGAGTGAGTCACCGTGGTGCCAGGGTATTGTTGAAAGACACAATGCAATAATTGGACAGATGATAGACAAAGTTATGAACAGTACTGGATGTAACAGAGGAGTAGCCTGCTGCTGGGCAATGAATGCCAAAAACACTTTAAGTAACATCTATGGTTTTTCTCCTCATTTCCTTGTGTTCGGGAGAAATCCTGTTATACCGGATATTTTGAATACCGAAAGTCTTTCAATGCTAAACGAAAGCACAAGTAGTAGAGTTGTGGCAGAACATTTGAACGCGATGCACACGAGTAGGAAAGCATTTATGGAGATACAGAACAGCGATAGACTGAAGAGAGCGTTTAAACAGAGGATTTACCAGGATACCACAGCTAAATTTGTTCCTGGAGACGAGGTATATTGGAAAAGAGAAGAAGGAAACTTCGTGGGACCAGCAACTGTAGTTGGTCAGTTGGGGAACCAAGTATTGATTTGGAATTTTGGTCGTGTTGTGAAAATAAATCCTAGCAGAGTGAAAATGATACTGAGAGATGAAGCCAGAGAAAAGTTGGGAGTAATTGGGAAGTCTTTACCTGTAAGTGACGACAGAAAGTCACCGTGTCAGGAAGGTGATCACAGAGGAACCCCGATGTTGGAAGCAGAGGAGGAATGTGATACGAGTTCAGAGAATTCTGATGAAGACAAAGACCCCATTGATAGGGGAACTAATGTGGTTCCAGACCCTAATGAGAGTGAATTGGGAAGCCATCCTGAAGAGGTACAGAATGATCCTCGTGAGGCACAAAGCTATACTCAAGTTATTGAGGGAGAGGAGACAGATTTTGAAGTTGAAAAGCAGAGTCTGCCTCAAGAGTTAGAGAAACCTGAGACTGAAAATCAGAGTCAGAATCAGGAGGAACAGGGAGAAAATATTGGAAATCAGAGCCAATCTCCTGTTGAGAGTAGTGATGAAATTAGTGTTGAAACTCAAATAAAGTCGGGACAGCTGACAGAAAAAGATACTGTCTATTTGACCAAGACAGTAGACGCAGAAGTACAGAAAGCAAAGACCGCTGAACTGGATAGATTCAAAGAGTATTCAGTTTATCTAGAAGTGAAAGACAGAGGTCAGTTTGCAGTGTCAACCAAATGGGTGGTGACACAGAAAGGAAACAAGACTAAAGCTAGGTTAGTAGCTCGTGGGTTTGAAGAGATGAAGAGTAATGTGACAGACTCACCCACAGCAGCAGCAGCCAGTAAGAGGATCATGTTGATGTTGACAGCTTCACATGGTTGGAAACTGGAAGCTTTAGACATTGCAGCAGCATTTCTTCAAGCAGATGCAATGATGAGAGATGTTTTAGTGAGACCACCAAGTGATATAAGGAAAAGTGGAGTTTTATGGCAGCTGAATAAGCCTATGTATGGACTAGAAGACTCCTCAAGACAGTGGTATCTGACGCTGAAACAAACGTTGATAGACTTAAATTGTACTATGTCTAAGCTAGACAAATCCTTGTTTATGTTTTATGAAGAAAACAAGTTCCAAGGAGTATTAGTGACACATGTTGATGACATAATATTTGGGGGTACTACCAAATTTAAAAACAACGTGATTGCGAAACTTGCTGATAAGTTCAAGATCAGTAGAATGGTAGCTGGGATATTTGAGTATCTTGGCTGGAACATTGAACAATCCACAGACCACATTACAGTGGATCAGAGAAGCTATGCTAAGGAGATCAAAAGAGTGGAGTTGCAAAGTCTGAGGAAGAACCAGCTGGATGATCTACTGGACAAGAATGAAGTTACCCTTTACCAGAAACTTCTTGGAAAGCTTCTTTGGCTTTCTTGTCAGACAAGACCTGATCTTACCTTTGATACTATGGAGCATAGTATGTACAACAAGAAACCAACAGTTCGCAATTTGATGTCACTTAATAAGGTTGTGAAGAAGATTCCAGATGGACCCAAGAACATTAGATTCAACAAGTTGGATATCAAGAAAGGAGGTTTGAAGATAGTGTTTTATGCTGATGCAAGCTTGGGGAATCTTGGAAAAGATAAGACAGACTCAGGGAGAGGATATGTGATATTCTTAACTGATGATCATGGTATTTGTGGTGTTGTTGATTGGTCTGCTAACAAGATCAAGAGGAAAGTGCAATCAGTTCTAGGAGCTGAAACGTTAGCATTCCAGGATGCACTCAGTGCAGCCATCTATATTAGAGCAATACTGAGTGAAGTTATTTTCGGAGACAGTGATTCTCAAGTTATCAGTCTAGTTGGAGTTTCTGACAGCAGGCAGCTGGTAGATAGCATTAATGTTTGTTTGTTTGGGGACCAGCTTTTGGTACACTGGTTAATGTTTACTATAATATTGAAATATTACATTAGAATTAGATAAATAAATAGAAAGATAGAACATACCACTATATCCAAAAATTGAAACACTGTACCGTAGCACACAACACAAAAAGTTAAACTACTGGCAAAGTGTCCTCAGAAAAATAAAAAACCCTAAATATACCTAGCCTTGGTGAGACCTGCTTCGCGATTGCTATTCAGCGATGTGTGCTCCACAAGTCATCACATACCTGAGTTACAATCACGGTTGCAGTTTTTTAACTCACAATTAAAAGTTCCTCGTTATTAGCCGTAATCAACAAATACACGCAACAGCCATAAATAAGAGCCATACACACATTTAAATTATGTAGATATCAAAAACACCGAATGTTACACCTTAACCTTATCTACACTGAAAATCTTGCCGTCTCTAATATAATGATACTTTGTTGGCTCATCAGTGATCATTTCCTTTACTTTGACAACAAGTTTCTGATGAGCTGCTCTCTCCTCCTTGCTTCTGTCAGGTGTGATGTACCATGTGTGGTACGCTGTACATTTAGATTTCTTCAGATTTCTTGCTCGAGCAAGAACCATTTTTACTGATTCCGCGCAAGCCAATGTCACTTTTATTGGTCTCGGTTTACCACTGCCTGAAGTTGTTTTAGTCCCGATAGAATTCGCTGCCACAACTTTAGGATCACACCCTGAGGATTCCCAAATCAATTCGATCACTTCTTCTGCCACTAAGTGTGGATCAGGGGAATAATTCTCCGGTACACCGTAGATAATGAAATTCTTACTACGGATGTCGTCTTCAACTACGGTTTTCACAGCTGTTTTTATACTGTTGATCGACGGAGTACTTGTAGTTGTCTCGCAGTTCTTCTTCACGATATCGCTCCACGCTGTCTTCATCTCGGTATGAACAGTTGTTTTAAAAGAGTCGAGTTGCTCCTGTTGCTGTTTAATCTGGTCTTTCTGATAGTTCAGCTGATCTGATTTAAGTTTGTCTATCGTACTGGCTGCACATTTACAAAGTTCAAGATTACTAGTCATTAGCTTAGAAAGATTTTCAACTGCAGTAGCCAAGGGATCTTTATTTACAGCCATTAATCTCGCATGATTCAGTTCTGTAACGCTTTGTGCTTTTGACATCTTCAAAATCTCATTCATCGCTGACGATAGCTCCTTTTCAAATCTGTTCAGATGTTCGACGGAAAAATCCATTTTACAAAAGCCAAGGCGTACAGCACGACGTGTCGGTGTAACAGCAAGTTGAGATAACACTACCGATAAGAGAGCAATTAAAATGTTGCAAAAGCTAGAATAAAAGATTGTAACTGAGAATAAAAGATTGTAACTGAGAATAAAAGATTGTAACTGAGAATAAAAGATTGTAACTGAATAAAAGATTGTAACTGAATAAAAGATTGTAATTCCACAAAACAGTGCACAGAACACAGACTGAGGATGAACATGGCTGTGATTCAAGAAGCTTTTGTGAAAGAAGGACTGCAGATGATGTGGACTGAGACTAAACTACAGCTGGCAGACAGCTTAACCAAAGGAACTGCAGATCCCCGGAATCTTTGTTTAGCCGTAGAGACTGGTAATATTAGTGAATTTGTTTTCTAAGATCTTGTAAGATTAGTATTGAATTTTTTAAAGACTGTGATAGATTGATTTAATTGATAAATTTGTGCGATAAATTTGCCATGAAACTTGATATTTCGTGAATATTTTGTATTTTGGACGCTAGAATGTTCTATTTTGAAACAAGATGGGCGTATGATTTAGAGGATTATATTTGTTTTACGGGTAGTAAAGCACGAGTATACTATGAGAATTTTGTGCCAGAATGAGATTTGCCGCATGATCTATAAACTTGTGTTTATTGAGATGTTTTATTATTTTAAGGGACTGTATCCCAAGTTTAAATGAATATAGCATGTTATTTGATATTATTGAGACACGGAATCATTTATATTTTTGTACTATGTTGCATTTTAGCAATGATTTTGACTGTAAAGTGGGTAAATGAGCGCTTTTAGTGCAAAAACATCTTTTAGTACTAGCACGCATTTTATTTTGAGATGGGGAATAGTTTGGTTCTAGTATCTATCTGCGCAATTATTTTGTGGCGCGCACGACCTTACAATTATTTGTGTTTTAGACCACTTTCAATTTTTTACTGATATTAGATTTTGTTTACGTCATATTTTCAAATTTCATTACCGTCATTATCTATCCAGGTGTTTTACTTTTTAAAAGAGAAAAGGGGGAGTGTTGATTTGATAATATAACTTGACTGATATTTTATGATATATGTTTTATATTTCGGTTTGATTTTATAAGATGGTCATATCTTAATATTATTATAATCCCTAGGGAGGGATGGCTTACGACGTTTATGATATGTCACTGCTCAAGAGTTTTCTCACGACTAAAGACTCTCTAAAGGAATAAGAACGACTTAGAAGGGACTTGATACAAATATGAGACAATTGTGATATGAATGTGTATTATGAACAATTTGATAACCATTTCATTCAATAAGTGTATTTCAATTAGATCCAAGAAATGAGACTCAATTAGACTCTATATAACACTTACCATTCTGATTGATTTTTCACATGACTGATATGTTTTAACTGGAGAAGGGGTTCGCACAGTGGTAGTTTTATAAACCACTTTTAATTTATTGACCTATTATACCTAGTGGTAGTTTTATAGACCACATTTAATTTATTAACTTATTATACTTAGTATTTATTTTTGGTGACTGTATCACCCAGTTTTAACATTTGATAATTGTACAGTTTATTGACGACACATTGACTGAATGTTATTTTATATTCTAATCTATATTCTAGATATTTTATTTATTTTTCAACAGACGACAACTTCCTGTTTTTTTCTTCTATATTAGTTACTCATATCTCTTGTACAGACTGTTTTACAAGGACATTGACAGATGATACTCACATTAGGCATTCATTATTGCATCTAAATTATTTCACTTGCATTAGGTTTAGAAATTTATTCTCTGGTTAACAGATTTCAAATGTTTAATTAATTTGTAGTATGACAGTAAGGTATATAAGAAGTTATTTAATTTTGACTATTGAGGTTTAATGATGATATGGAATTTGAATTTTATATAAATTTACACTATGTGGTTGGGGCATTTTGCATAGTAAATATGGTTACTACTCCTATATATCATATTATTTGATTGGTATTCGATTTCTGATTATTTCCCTAGGAATATGAAGATTATATCTCAATTTGGCTTTAGGTAGGGTGCCCCGCTAAAAGAACTGGATTCTTCCAGGAAGCATCCCGTGCACAGAGCTTGGTCTACATATATATTAAATTATTAACCATTCATTCTGTATGTGCACGAAAATTTATTTCAATCAAAGATGTTAGAAATTTCATATTTAATCACAACAATATTTGTATATTATTATATGGTATACATATGGTATTCATAACTTTATGTTATCCACCTGTATAACCTGCTCAGAACTATTGGTTAAGATTTAAGGGGGTTTTTAACCTAATGGAGAAGGACTAGTAGTAGACCTGTTATTCCATCACCCACCAAAAGAAATCTAAAATGTCCCGAACAGCCTTACGCGCAGTACAAAGAGTTATACCTGACAAACGTGGAACTGAGCAGTGTAGGAGACCTTCTAGGTTATCTTAAGGACTCTGGAGACTTCATCGAAGAGAATGGCCACAGCGTCCGGCTGTATGGAGAGCCCTACAGCTACACTGGTTCCCAGCCCCCTAAAGAACTTGAGCCTATCCCACCTGAACTTGTTTCTGTTATTGACAGGTTCTCCTCAGAATTACAACTCGAGCACAAGCCAAACTCGGTCCTCATTAACCACTACCCTTCCTCAGACAGACTCTCTCCATCCCAAAGCTACCTAGCTATGCATTCTGATGATGAATCCACTATTCTTGCCAACTCGCAACGCACAATT
>NW_026971955.1:0-14339 GCF_026151205.1 Bolinopsis microptera | reverse complement strand
GGTTTGGCTCGGGGCCAATTTTTTCACTTGTTTTAAATTTGGGGAATGGTATATTACTGTTTGACGTTTTCTATTGAAAAATTATAAATTGCTTTAAAAAAAATGAAACAAGAAAATCAATGAAACAGACCATATGGCATGCAAAGATTAGGCCATAAACACTTTGAGAAGGAGCATAAAAAACCCATTTTTAATAGACTAAAAATTCTAACGGTCCAAAACTTGTTCAAGTACCACTGCATTTCAGAATTCTCTAAGATTATCAAGTATCACTGCCCATACTCCCTTTATGAGGCCATCAACATTTCAAACCGTACAACGAGTCTAACAGTTATTCTTCTAAATAAATCAAATACCTTTTTGTTCAATGCAGCCAAGCTTTGGAACGACCGTATGTTTATAAAAAAATTCTCACTTCAAGCAATTGCCTAGAAACTTCCATTACCTTAGGGCCAATAAATTTGGTCCACAATAAATTTGGTTACCATAATTTTGGTTACCATAACATTTCGTCTACCCCGTCTGAGCATTACAGATTAAACTGCAATGCATTACTCAGGAATTTCAATAACATCAGATCTAGAGTTTGTGACTCTGTATCACTAAGTTCTTCAGTACACTGTTCAGTTTCTTTTTCATCCTATTTCGACTTTACCATTTCTGTCGGTACGACGCAGTTTATGTCGATATGATCCTTCAGCTGTTTCAACAGAGCATGCATTGGGATAGATCGGATTAAAAATGTAATGTCCAAGAGGAGCTCTAACCCTTTAAGTGCAATAGGACTTTGGTACGGTTTTGTGCAGTAGGTGATGTCATTATATTAATTATAAAGCCCTATAATCAATGTAAGCTTAATAATATTCAATATTCATGTCATATATGCTCTACTGAAATTTTGGTCTGCTTTAAAATTAGTCACCGTAAAATTTAGCCTTGGTTTACAACAATTTTGGTCAAAAGTTTGACAACAATTTTGGTCAAAAGTTTGACTTAATTTAGGGTAGACTAAATTTGTCGTTCTTAAGGTAACTTGATAAAATTGAGAACCAAAGCACTATTAATACAATTACAGGCTGCTGATTCAAAAGATACTCCAATCAATTTTAAATTGCAGTAATCTAATCTTATTGCAGCGGCATACACTTACTATCACTTTCATGATTGTACTATAGACTGAAAAGCTCTATTTTGGGCGTTTTTAACCTCTTATCTTGATGTAATGTTTTAATGAAATTAATTTATAAATTTCTTATCAGGACGAATTAATAATTAGTATTTGATAATTTATTTATTCGATAGTTTAGTCTGATATTGATATTGATATTAATATTGATTATATTGATATTGTTATTATTGAATGAAACCAACTGCAGACATAAATAATACTACTTCTTTTAACAAATGGACTTAGAGTATAAACGACCAAGTTTGCATACATTTTTATCCAACCAATAATTCAGGAGGCAAGGGTGGGTGCTTAACTTTACGGTCTGCACTCTCCGATCCTGTATCACCTAGGATCACCCGGGATTTTTGTAAAAGGTACATATATAACTTCTAGTCACTCTCTTGCTACTCCAAGTCCCCTAAGATATCTGGTCAACGTTTGTGCTAGTTATATATACTAGCAGGAACTCGTATAACCCTAAAATGGTGTCAAGACTCAAGAGACTAAAATAATTATTACCTATTTAATTTGCGTTTTTGACACCACTTGGGGGTCCACATTTTTGGTTTAAAAACTCCTATTCCTTGGCCTATTTTTTATTTATTCATGCTGATTTAAACATTAAAGGCCATTAAAGCATTTGACCCAGTCAAAAAAAGTTTCAGTTGCATATCTTTTACAGTTTTTGCGGAAAGTCGCGTTAAAGTTGGCTCCGTGGTGTCAGTAAAATGGTACGGATAAACACATCCATATATATCGTCTCGCTTTATATATAGTAAGATAAAATATATTTTCGTCCATTGTTTCTAGGTTTATAACCTACCAGGACGCGCGCCGAGTTGGGACAAATATTTCACGAGTATCATCCATTAATCCATTGTTTGCTTTAACTGATACTAAATGAAATTGTTGTTTTCTTGAAATTGTTGTTTTCTTCTTGAACTTAAGAGATTTTTATAGTAATAACACGACGGTTCAATTCAAGCCCATTCAATACCTGAGGTGCAACCCCAGGCTGTAATATTCACAAACATTAATGATGCGGCAAAATGTTGAAGCGCGATGCACTACTGGGTCGCGCGCGCGCATCCAATACTGCTTCTCGCAACCACATAACAACTTATGCAGATCGGCAAAATGCGAAGGATTGACATCGTGAATCAAGCATAATGACAATCTGGGATGAGCGCAAGCGTGCTAAATCACTTTAAATTCGATTTTCGAGATTGTTCTAAAAGGGCCCCCGACAGTTAAAACCAACTTTAATCGATGTATTTTCGGACGCTGATTCCAAATCACCCCATGACATAGGGTTAAAATGCTCCCCTGACGAGATATTGGCGAAAAACTGTCTCGATCATGTGATATGACCGTATAAGGAACGAGCGTGCTAAATCACTTTACAGTCGATCTTCGAGATTGTTCTAAAAGGGCCCCCCGATGGTTGTAACCAACTTCAATGGATTTATTTTCGGACGCTGATTCCGAATCATCCCATAGGGTTAAAATGCTCTCCTGACGAGATATTGGCGAAAAACTGTATCGATCACGTGATATGACCGTATAAGGAAGTTAGTCTAATTTCTCGTTAGGGTTAGGGTTTCAGCATACGTTTTTGTTAAGGATTGGGTTAGGGTTAGGGTTGGGATCAGATTAGAAGGTTAGGGTTTCGAAAAGTCGTTCAGAACCAGCTAGAGAACGGGTTGAAAAAGTCACGTGACAGTCGAGTGTAGAGTGATTAAACATCATCCTATAAGGAAGTTAATCTAATTTCTTCTTTAGGGTTAAGGTTTCAGCAAATGGTTTTGTTAAGAATTGGGTTAGGGTTACGGTTGGGATTGACGAATGTTACTCGTCTAAATTTCTTCGAAGTAGCGCGCGCCGCTTTCTTCTCGAAATGGCCCGAGGCAAGTGCTTCGAAGTAGCGCATTTGGAGAATCAAATTAAAAGGTTAGGTTTTGAATAATCGTTTCTCTGGGCTTACCTGGGGACCGCAGGCTATTATGTTCATAAACATATAAAGATTCGGCGGAATGACAGGCTGAGCGCCGCGCAGTAACTCTGGGCCAGCTGTCTGCTGGGTTTCAGAAGATGGTACCAGATGCTGCAATAATTGGGTACGCTTTGTATCACGTCGTGACCCCCACGGTCGTTTCACGATACAGGGGAAGCCGCGCACTCGTGCGCGGCAGGTCATACGACGTATGACAAGTAAATAACACTGATCCGATAAAAGCCGTCTGGAGAAACTCTGCAAAATGTTCATTGTAGTCAACGGGCACAAAGAAGCATTAGTAGCAATTGTGTCCTTTACCCTCCTTTTTTGTTGGGGACTGGCCCGTGGTACCAGCCAATGTTTACTCAAAAAAATATATATACATATATAGAAGAGATGGGACTCACAAGAACTGGCCACAGAGTGTATAATACAGTCATTCAGCAAATACATATTGCTGAAATCTGACACACAAATTACCACAAATAAAACAAATTTTTTTAAATAAAACAAAATTTAATTTATACCCACAATCAATTCATATTTAGTTCAAATATTTAAAGTCAAAATAACCATTTCAAAGAAGTGGTTTTATTATAATAAAATAATTTGTGATATTTGTGATATTCGTCATTTGTAATTTTATGATTATACAATTGATTATAATTATGCTAGATATAGTATTTTCGTTTCAAACTGAAACAAACCTTATTCACATAGCATCTGTAAGTTCACCTCTTAAGTCTTCACAAGAATGTGAATTACACTGCTCACAGTTTCACCCCAAACTTCTAAACTGAATGGTGTGATTAATGGTGAGGATAAATAAAGTTATTTACAGTGAACAATCATTACAGAAACAATTTTTACCTAAGTGGTGAATTATTGTCTACTCACAATTTCTTTATCGAACATTTCTAATACTAGACAGTTTTTGGGTTTTTCCAAATAGTTTCTGATTATTCTGATTTGCGACAAATGATATTGCACTGTTAGGATAAACGACGTTTCAAAGTAACAACTTCTTATTCATGCTCAAATTATTTGTTATATAGTAGTGTTGAAAGTATTAAAAATTTCTAATACTAGTTGCTAAAAGAACGAGAATTTTATTTTGATATTGCAATGCATTGCAATATCAAAATAAAATTGGGGGAATCCCAGATTAGCATTGCATTGTTTCTATTGGGGGTTTCCAAATTTTCAAGTTTTGGTTTTTGCTTTATTGGGGAATTTTTTTTGGGGTTTTTGGGAAATTTATTAAATTGGGGGTTAGTTAAATTTGGGGGGGAAAATTTTTATTTTAATTTTTCTGGGTTTTGGGGGGTTTTTTCTTTTAATCAAGGTCTATTTTTTACTGGTTTAATTTTTTCTCAGTTTGAAATTTTTAGTAAACCAAAAATTTTCTTTTTTTATCCATTAGGAGAAAACTGGGGAAAAACTGCTGAAGGGGCTTTGGGGAAGTTTTGGGCAATGTCTACGGGGAGGCAAAGAAATATTTTTAAAAACTACCATGGGCACTGCTGGGGGGTGGGGGCTTGCCTTTTTCTATTAACTTTTTCACATTTACCAATCCAAAGGGGGAAAAAGGGGGGGTTTTTAACTCAAATTCAAATAATGGGGGCTTTTTCGCTTTTTTTTTAAACCTTTTTCTTTTAAACCAAAACGGGGGAATTTTTTTTTCAGTCTTAACGTCTTTAACAAATTTTTTCAAAAAAATTTTTTCTTGGGCGGGAAGAAGAAAAAAGGAGGCCAAGGGGGAAAAAAGGGGGGGGAAAGTACACCCCCAAATTTTGAAGCCCAGGTTTTTTCACTTTTAGAAAAACTGCGCCCTTAGGGGATGGGCCTGAGGGGGAAACCGGGGTGTGCATTTTCTTTAAAAAACCATTTGTTTTGAGGGGGGGGCCAAAAGGGGGGGGGGGGGAATTTTTCAGGGGGCGGGGTGAGGTGTTTGGGTTTCAACCCCTTTTGCTTAAAAAATCGTTTTTAAAAAACAAAGGCATTTTTAAATCTAAAAAATGCCAGTGAATTTTTTTTAAAATCGTGAAAATTTAAAATTTTCCGTTTACAAAGGGATTTTTAAAATTTTGCAGGGGGGGCCCCCGGGGGGAAAAATTTTTGGGGAATGGGTGTTTTTGGGGACGACTTTTGGGGGATTAAAGGGGAAAAAATTTTTTTTTTAAAAGCAAAAACGGGGGGGACTGAAAAGAATAAAAAAACTCCGTAAATTTGGTTAAAATTAGGGGGAAATTTTTCCATTCTCCAATCAGAATTTTTTACTTACTCGGGGGGCCTTCATCTTTTTTGGGGGTTTTTTTGTTTTCCTATGGTCTGTCCACCCTTGGGGGGGGGAACTGGGGGTTATTTTTTTTTCCGGGGAACTTTTAACCTTTTTTAATTTTAGGGGATAAACCTTTTAAACCAGAAAAAAAATTTTTTCAACGGGGGTTTGTACAATTTCAAGGGGGGACAATGCATTTGATACAAACATTTGTTTTTTTTTCAAAAAATTAATTTTCAAAAAATTAAAAAAACCCCACCCGGGGGGCGGGGGGGGAACCATATGCAATTTAAAAAATTAAACTCCCACCCCCCAACCCCACCGGGGGGGGGGCCCATTATGCAATGAAAAAAAAAATTAAAAAAAATTTCTTCCCAGGGGGGCCGGGGGGGGGACCTATGGCAATGTTTAGTGGTAAAGAGGGCCCCAGGGGCACTGGCTTAAGGGTCGAAAGGAGGCGGTTTTGAGTTAAGGATGAGGGGTTTTTTGGGGGGGGGTGGGCCTCCCATTCCAGGGGTTTTTCTCTACTTGAGTGGGGATAAAAAGGGTTTTCCAAAAACGATATTTGGGGGGGTTTTGGGGTTTGTATTTATAATGATTTGCTGGGGCAGTGTTTGTTTTCCCGGGGGGGGTCATTTAAAGTTCCCAAAATTTGTTTTTTAAACGTAGTTTTTAAAAACGTTTTAAATAATGGTACATTCCAAATTTGGGGGGGAAACTTTTTTTTTTGATTGAGGTTTTGCTCCTCACTTCCTTTTACAATTTGTAACCTTTTTTTAAAAAAAAAACCCGGGGGGGGCCCGGGGGTTTTTTTTAACACACATATCTTTTTTCGGGGCTGGGAAATTACTTAAAAACACAATATCTTTTTTCAGCGGGGGGAAAAAAATTTTTACTTACCCAAAACAATATCTTTTTTTTCGCGGGAAAAAGCTTACTTTAACCCACAAAATTTTTTTTCAGGGGGGGGAAAAAGCACTTAACCACACAACTTGTTTCGGGGGGGGGGGGAAAAGTTATTTTAAAAACCCCCAAAATCCGTTTCAGCTGGGAAAAAGGCTACTTAAAAAACACCCCCCAATTCTCTGTTTCAGCTGGGGGAAAGTTCCTTAACACAACAATTCTTGTTCAACTGGGGAAAAAGTTTTAATTTTTTAAAAACACCAATATCTTTTTTTCGGGGGAAAAAAAGTTATTAAAAAGGGGACCAGAGAAACTCAGAAGGGGAGTAAACCCTATCAACTTCCCCTTTTGTTCGTGAAAATTTGCAGAAAAGATTTTAAATTTATGGGGATTTTCCCCTAAGATCTTTTTTTTTGAAAAAAAAATTTTGAAATAATGACTTTAAAAGGTTTGGGGTTGGTTCTACCAAATTTTTAACATAATTAAAAGTTAAATTCTTTTTTGGGAATGAGACCCCGGGTTGAAATTTGGTGATTTTTTATTTTTTTTTATTAGGTTTGTTTAATGTTTTAAAATTTTTTTCAAATTATACCCCCAAAAAAGTGTCTTTTTAAATATTTGATTTTTTAAAAAAAAAAACATATCATTGGGGGGCGGGGGGGGGGGGGGGGGGGGCCTGGGGCCTTTTTAAATTTTATTAAAAAGCAATTTTGCTTTTAAAAAGGAATTTTTTCAACCCTAAGGGGTTCGGGGGGGGATCATGATCGATATCACAGGGGTGTTAGGGGGGGGGGGGGGGGGTTCTAAAATTCTATCCTTTTTGGTAATTTTAGGGGGGGGGGGGCAAAATTGTTTTTGGCGGGGTTTTAAAAAACCAAATTGGCATTGGGGGGGGAATTATACCAATAAAATAGTGTTTTTTTGGGGAAAAATTACGATAAGTTTTTTTCTCGAAAAACCCTTTTAAATAGCTTTATGATTTTTGATATTTAAAACGGGAAGGGGGTTTGGTTGATTTTTGATTGGCTAAGATCTGCTTTTAGGTTTTAAAATTTTTTTTGAAAAAAAAAATTTTTTTATGGTTAATATTTTTGGGGTTTGATTTACGTTTTTTTTCTAAAAGAAGATACACAAATTATAGTTTTTTGCCACGATTGCTGGCCGAAAACCATAGTTATTAATTAATTTTTGTTTGGGGGCGTTGTTTTTTAGCAAGTGTTTGCTTTTTCACAAAATTTTTTACGGTGTTTGCTTTTTACTTTTTTTTTTTGGGGGTTTAATAAAAAAAAATATTTTTTTGTTTTTCACAAAGTTTTTGATGTCAGAGTTTTCCCCCATCTTTTTAATTTTTCTTTTTAAAATTTAAAAACATTTACCCAGGGGGTTTTTTTTGTTTTAATTTAAATTTAAAACCCAGATCAAAAAATTTTTGGGGGGGGGACAAACTCGTTCTTCTTTTTTTTCAAAATTTTTTTTTAACTACTTCAAAAAGGTTCCCACCCTTTTTTTCGGAATTTCAAAAAAGGGAAAAGGTTTAGGAAAATAGGTCCCCAATGCCCAAAGCAGTTTCGGGATGTTAATCTTAAAAATTTTTTTAAAGTTTTATGATTAAAATCATGTTTTTCCCACACTGTTCCGGGAAGAGGGGGGGGACAATGCCCCCCACTTCTTTGGGGGTCAGTGGCCCAAAAAGTGGTCTTTCCAAAGGGGAGGAAAACTTTGCCCTTCACCTTAAAGGGGGGCCCCAAACTAAGGGGGGGCAATTTTCTCACTCCCAAAAAGTTTTTCATGGGGTTTTCATAAAGCAAAAAAAAACGTTTCCCCACTAAATGGGGAAAAAAAACAAAGGTTTTTCCTTTTTCCCCCACTAAGAAATTTTTTTTTCCGGGGGTAAGCACAGGGCTCCAAGCCTTTTTTTTCCAGTGGGTCATGCTCTATTTTATAATTTTTAAATTTCCCCAACAGGGCCCCCTTGGGAAGAAGAAAGAAAAATATTTTTCTTTTAAATAAGTTTTAAAGAGAAAGCAAGGTTTTTTTAAAAAATGTTTAAAATTTTTTTTTTGTGATAATTTAGTTGGGGGGCCCCCCCGGGGGGGGGGGGGACCACTAGGGCTGGCTGGGAAAAACTAATAATGAATGGTCGGGGGGACCAAAAAATTTAAAACCGGGGCTTTTTTTTATAAATATAAAATGAAAAAAAAAAGTTTGTCATAAAAGATTTCAGACGAAATAGATTAACTATTTTAAAATTTTTAAAATCTTTTGCTTATACGAAAATTTTTAAATTAAAACCTTTAAGTTTTTTTAAACGTCCAAGTTAATAAAAAAAACCTTTCCCCAAAATATTGTAGTTTTTCTTTTTTTAAATTTTATAATGTGATTCAGGGGGCCGTTCCCCATCTCCTCAGCCCCAATCCCGGGAATCTTGAAAAGCCCTTTTCTAAAAACGACCTTTTAAAAAAAAACTGTCCCTAGATAAAAATTGAAAAACTTTTCCGAAAAACTTTTTTTGGGGGGACATTTTGGTTTTTTGGGGATTTTCTGCAAATATATTTAAAAGTACCTTTTTTTCTGGGCTTTAGTAGGGGGGGCCGAATTTTTTCAAGCAAAAAATTCCTTCAAAAAACTCTTTAGGGAATTTTTTTTTTGGGATGACTATTTTAAAAAACATTTTGCTTTTTTAAAAGTTTTATCCTTAAAAGCGGTTTTTTTATTAAATTTAAAAATTTTTTTTAAATTTTACATTTTTCTGTTTTTTAAAGTTAATTTTGGTTTATTTACACCCGCTAATTAAAAGTTTAAGTTACAACTAAAAATAAAATTTCAGGGTTTCCTGATGGGGGCCCAAAGGGGGACAACAGGGGGGCCCAATTTTTCAACTTTCAATAGCAGAGTGGGGAAAAGGAGGATAACCCCCAGACTTCAGGGGCCTCTCATTGGCCCCCTTCCTTTTTGGGAGCTCGCCAAATTAAAGTCTTTTTCCGGGGGGGCCCCCCACCTTTTAAAAACCCCTTAAAAAGGGGGGCCAGCAGGGGGGGGGGGGACCGGGCTTTTGGTCCGGGGGTTTTTTTTTTTCCTGTTTTTTCCTCGATGAATCAAAGGTTTTAGGCGGGGGCAATGCCTCAAAATAGGGGGATTTTCGGGGGGAAAGCTTTTTTCCCCCACCCCCCAAAATGCAATAAATATAAAAAAAGTTGCTGGACTTTTTAGCACTGGGCCCAAAAAAAAGGGGCTCATTTAGTATGCCCGGGCCCCCCTAACCCCCATAAATTTTTTTGGGCAAATTTTTTAAAACCCCGGGCCCCACCCCTTTTTGGGGTTTTGGCCCCCCCCACCACACCCGGGGGACCCCTTTTTTTTGGCCCCCGCCAAGCTCAGCCACCCCCTTTTGGGCCCGGGGCCTGAAACAAGTTTTCCCACCCCCCACCTTTTGGCTGCCTGCACAAGCTCAGGCCCCCCCACCTTTTGGCTGCCTGCCCAACCAAAAACCAAATTTTTAAAACCCCCTTCCCCCCACCCAAAAGGGTGGTGTATTTTTTACTTTTTTTCAACCAGGTTTACAGTTTCCAAAAAACCCACTACGGGGGCCATGGTTTTCGACCCTTTTTTTTTCCAATCTCCCCTCCCAAAAAAAAAGGGGAAAAAGGGAACCCTCCGGGGGGGAAACCCCTTCAAATCAACCCTCCACTTTTTACCGGCCCCCGCCGCGGGGCCCAAGAATTTTGATTTTTTTGGTTTTGCTAAGCCCTTCCTGCAAATTTTTGGGGAACCATCTACCCAAAGGTTCTTTTTGCCCCCCCAAACCCGGGGAACCCCGTTTTTTCGGGTTTTTGGGGGGACTTTTGGGGCTGGGGCTCCATCTCATAGCTTTTAATTTCCAAAATTTTTTCCCTTTTTAAAAACCCCCAAGGCCTCCCAGTTTTGGCATCGGTAGCCCCCCAACCGCCCCGGGATTTTTTTTCATATTTAGTGGGGCATTTACCATAAAAACCCCTCCCGCTTTCTTTTAAGCGTCTTTTTGGGGTTTCCCCCATATTGGTTGGGTTCACGGGGAAAAAAAACCCGCAGTTCAAAAAAACCGTCAGGGTTTGAAAAAGTTTTTTTTTTCCAAATTTTCCGCTCCTGTATTTCCTCTCGGGGTCAATTCTTTTCACGTTTAAAAAAGTTCTTTCCCAACCCCCACCCTTGGTTTTGTTTTCCGAAATCGGGGAAATTTTGTTTTTTGACGCTTTCTTTTTTCCCCGGGGGATCAACCGGACGGGAAAATTCCTCCAAAAATTTTGGGACATTTTCGTTTGCCCAATGCATTTCCGTCTACCAAAAAAAACCCGGGTTTATCGGGGTTTTCAACATCACCCTTTTGGTGGTTTTTTGGGCCTTTTCAATTCTCCAACCCCCTCAAGTCGGGGAATTTTTTTGGTTTGAGAGTTAAATTTGAACCTGCCCCTTTTTCTGGAAAGCGTCAATAATTTTGTGTTTGTTTTCCCTTTGGGGTGGGCCCAATTAATGCTTTTGGGGAGGGAAAATTTTTTTCTGGGCCTTTTTCGGGGGCGGGGGAGAAAATTTTTTTTAAAACCCCACAAAAAAAACTGTTCCTGGGGAAATTTTTTCGGACAGTTTTGGGGTTTTAGTGGGGGGCAGCCCCCTATATGGGACATGTTCAAAAAATCTAGCGTTCTGCAGAATATTTTTACTGGGGGGAATAAAGTTTCCCCAAAGGGGGTCTCAGTTTTTAAAAACTGAAAACCCAAAAGCCAAACCCCCCCCCTTTTCAGTGATCTTTTCCCCGTGCGCCCCAGCAAAAAAAAACCCCCATCCCCATTTCGGGGCCGGGTGGGGGGGATTTGTTCGGGGCAGTAAAACCCTTCTTTTCAGTTCTTTTTAGTTCTTTTTGATAAATTTAACATTTGGGGGTTTCAGTGCTTAAAAACATTGGTTTTAATAAAACCTTTTCCTCAATTTTTTTCCCCCCATTTCCCCCAAAACCTATCTACTCTAAACCTCAACCTCCAGAAAAAAACCAAGGGGGGCTTCCCCCCTGCAGACTTTCCGGGGGGGAAAAAAACCGGGGGAAAATGTTGGGACGACGCATTTTGTCCGTTTGGCGAGAAGAAAAAACCTCGGGGGCCCTTTTTTCTGCGGCCCAAACCCGAACACATTTTGTTTTGGGGTTTTTTTTTCAACTTTCTATTTTAAAAAAAACCTCCGGGGAGGGGGGGGGGGCTCAAAAAAAAATAGTTTTTCTGGTTTTTTTTTTGTAAGGCGGGGGTTTTTTTCCCAAAAGGGTAAAGTTGGGCATGGTATTTGGGGTACTTCTCAAAAAAAAAAATTGCGAATTTTCATCGTTTAGGGGGACTTTTCATTATTTGTTACGATATTTGGGGGGTAAAGACAAAAAAAAACATCATTTTTCTGAAACCTTTAAAAAAGAATGGTATTTTAATAAAACCCCCCTCCTTCCAGCCCTTTTGGGGTTTGGGTGTTCTCCCCCCCCCGTTTTAAAACCCGCGGACAAAAGAAAACCCCCCCAAAAAACCGGGGCCCCCCACAAAAAACCCGGGCCCCCCACCCCTTTATCAAAAACAAACCTTACTTTTTCTTTCACCCCCTTTTTCGGGGCCCTATGGGGGCTTTCCTGAATTTTGCTGCGTATTCGATCCCTCAACGGGGCGGGGGGGGCCCTAGTGGCTTTCCTGAATCTGCTGTTTGTTTTTTCACCATCAAAATTTGTGGACCCCGCTATGGCTTTCCTGAATCTGCTGCTGTTTCCCCCCTTTTAAAACTGGGGGGGGGCCGCTATTGGCTTTCCGAAATTGCTGCTGTATTTTCAACCATCAAAAAAACTGCTGGGGGCCCGCTAGGGTGGCTTTCCTGAATTCTGCTGCTTTTATTCGAATCCATTTCTTCAACAGCTTCAGGTGAATTTAACTACCGGGTTAGTCGTTTTAAATACTACGGGGGGGGGGGGGGGGGGGGGGGGGCCAAACAGCCCAGTATCCATTACGTTGGCCTTATTAAGCTCAGGGGGCCCCAACTGAAGTGCCCCAAATTAAAATTAATTTCTTTCTGGTTTGGACTTTAACTACCCCACTTAGTTCGGGGTTTTTTTTTCGCCATTTATTTGGGATAATTTTTAAAATACCCGGAATTTGGGAGGCAAAATTTTTATTGAAATTGTTTTTTTTGCCCATTTAAATTACAAAATTTCATTTGTTTTTTCCCCAAAATTTCAATTTTGCTAAACGGGGATAAAAAATTGCTTGAAAACTTTCGGTTCATTTTTAAAATCCGTTTCGAACCTTTTTCTTTTAATTTTTATATTCCGGATTAAATGACCTTTTTTGCAATTATGTTACAAACGGGAGGGTCTCTAAAATGTTCACAAACCCACGAGTAAAAAAGCAATTCAAAGTGGATTTGGTGTGATGGCCACCCAAAATAGAATTCTTCGAAAAAAAAAGGTAGGTAACAGTAATACCATCTGCCAAAAGAAAAAACAACGGCGGTTGGTATAAGAGGGGCCTTTTAAACCCAACGTATGGGTACTGGACTTTTTGGGGCCCCCCCCCCCTTCCCCTCCCCCCCCGCCCCCCCCCCCCTGTAGTATGAAAACTTTTGTTAGTTACTGCATGTTACATAAAGTTTAAAGCACAAGGAGCAATAATTGGGGGTTTCAAGTTTGGAATTTAAAAGCATTTTCTGAGATTTAAAAATATATTTTTTGGGGAATAAAGCTGTAATATGGCTGTTTGTTAAGGGGGGGGGACGGGTTGGGGGATGTTTTGGGGCTCCCTTTTTTGGGGAAAGCCAGGTTCTTTAAAAAATTTTTTTAAAAAGCTTTTTTTTTTTATCTTCACATTCTCATGGGGGTTTTTTTTTTTCACCCAAATTTTGTTTTTTTCCTCCGATCTGCATTTTTATTAATTAAAAGGGGAATTTTTCGATTGTAAATTTATTTTCTGTGGGTAAAAAATTTGTTTCATGAGATTTTTTCGTGAAAAAAAATTCCAATTTTCGGGGCCCCGATCCGTATTTTTCATCAATCAAACAAAAACAAAAAAGGTTTTTGTATGTTTTATAGCAGGTTGAAGGGGGTATTTAGATGTTATTGTGCAGGTAGTAGAGGTATGTGAGTTATTAGTAGCAGGTATTTTTGAGGTATGTAGATGTTTTAGTAGCAGGTTTTGAGAGGTATGTAGGTTTTTTTTAAAACAGGTATGAGAGGTTTTAGTTTTTATTAGAAAAGGCAGGTTGGGAGTGTTATTAGAAACTACGGGGTTTGGGGAGGTAATAGTTTGTTTTTAGTAGGGGGTTTTAAAGGGGGTTTGGATGTTAATAAAAAGCAGGTTTTTTAAGGAAATTTAGATTTATAGTAGCAGGTATGAGAGGTTTTTGGGGGGATTGTAGATGTTTTATAGCAGGATGTAGAGGTATGTAGATTGTGTGTTTTATTAGAAAAGCGGGGAAAGTGGGGAGGGAATGTAATGTTATTGTACGGGTATGTAGGGGTATTAGATGTTATTAGTAGCGGGTTTTTTGAGGTTATGAATTTTTATTAGAAAGCGGTTTTTTTGGGAAGTTATTAGTACAGGTATTGGGGTTTATTAGTTTTAAGAAAGGGCAGGTTTTTTTTGTAGGGGTTTTATGTAGTTTTTTTAAAATTTTTAGTAGCAGGGTATGAGGGGTTTAGGAAAAAGGGGATTTGTTATTTTAAGAAAAGCAGTATGAAAGGGGTTTTGTAGTGTTTTTTGGGGTAGGGATTTTATTAGGGGGGGTTTTTGTTTAAGTGATTATTTAGGTTTGGTAGAGGGTTTTGGGGATTTTAATTGTTAAAGTGCGGTTGTGGGGGTTTTAGATTTTTATTAGGTTTACGCCGGGGGGAAAGAAGGAGGTTATATTTGTTTATTAGTTGCAGGATTGTTTAATATGTTAGATGGTTTTGTAAGGGGTATAATAGGAGATGTTTATTATTAAAAGGCGGTTTTTGA
>NW_026971954.1:0-14382 GCF_026151205.1 Bolinopsis microptera | reverse complement strand
ATCAGTTATAATCTTAGTTTTATCCGAGAATATCTGAGTTATAGCTGAGAAAGAAAATCATGTGGTAAAAAATGTCCTATCTTCAGCAGTTCAACCACAAAAAACAAAAAGCTAATCAAGTTGTTGTTGCTGTTGTGATGATTGAACGTGCACGTACATATTGCCTCTCTGCGCGTTGTGGTGCCTCCTGAAATTTTAGACACTGAAAGATTGAAGGATACGTACGTCAATCAGTTCAAAAGTACAACATAGTTTCTGCTTAAACAATTTGTTATAAATTCTTCATCCCGTTCTTGTGGTGAAAAAAATACACCATCACAACTCAATCTCTTCAAGAATCGATGCTTGAGCATGCTTACCGTGTCAGTATATCACAGTGCCAAAACCGAAAATGAAAGATACATCGAAATTCGACGACTTTGTGATATGCTTTGAGCTATTTTAACTGACGATAGAAATTAAACTCTCTTCGATCGAATTTTATTACTCATATTTCATATATTACACATATTTTATATATCTCTTATATATAAGAGACAAGAGACAACGGATGGGTTGCGGCTGACGCACAAGATTCAGTGCGCTAAAACCAAAGGTCGTAGAGACGTGAAACCTTAACTAAAGTTAACCATTTTCTACAATTTCTTTTAGTCTATTACACTCAGACTATAACACTCTCAGTTCCTTGAAGTCACTCATTCATTCTTAAATCAGCAATTATATGAATTTTGCCTCTTAAAATATATCATGTTTACCTGAAATTAAAACGAATGCTTTACACAAAATTTACGCACACTTTGAGAATATACAAAAAGGTATTCCTTATTTCCAGATTGAAATTTGATCTGAGCTTTCAGATGTGGAGAGTAAAAAAGCGGTAAATCGGAGTTTTGGGCTACTAAATTAGTCAAAAAAGGACTGAAATTAATAAATGTGATATTTTTGATAATTTCACAAATTATATACTTAGAAATTCAATAGTTTTTGATTATTTTCGAGACATCTTCGACTTGTATCGAAGAATACCCCTCTGACAACAGGCTTTCTTTACAATATAATCTGAATGAGTCAACAACTATTTTACAGTGGAAACTATTTTGCAGCGGAAAACTATTTTACGGTCACATATAACTATATAATATTGATTAAAATGAATTTCGTCGGAAAATTGTTAATGTGCATCTTGATCGTTATATTTTAATTAATACTATTTATTTCCATTAGAATCTGTATTCGATGAGTCCATTCAGCTCGCAAATGGAGTTAGAACCTCACGAATTTTTTAAATTTTTTAGTATGTTTTACATTTAAATGACCTGTATCTTTGGTTGATAAGGATATTTCGTGATGCCATAACTGGCCTTTTAGTATATCTATAATAGTATATACTTTCAGTACTACATTGTAACAAGAAAAATTTTATAGCTGTGAAGCTGTGAGCTGTGAGCTCCCCAATGACACTTACATCAAGGAGATTAACGTTATTTAACGCAGCAGCGACCTCAGGAAGTAATTGCAATTCTGTCTGCACGTTATTCATATCTGATTGGTCAGAAAGTTCGAGCAAGTCTGCAGTTGTGACTACAATCCTACAGTCCTATAAAATATATATTTTAGTATTAAACTAAAAGATAACAGCAAAATTGTAGATAACGGTATCTTAATCTTATCGCATAAATCCCCATAAATTGAATTAAATTTGAGACGAACATTATATTGACTGTTCCTATCTACCTGATAAGGTTCAGCAGGATTGTCAAACAAAACATCAGGACGTCCGCATGGCATTTCAATACTCTGAGCCCGTATCCTAAAAATATTCAAAATGTTAACTTATAATAATATCGAGTATCTATAACAGGATAATACAGTACAAATATAATGTACCGTGGCAAAAAAATCTTCACACCGCAAATAAACTGTGCATTAAACTACAATAGATATCTCCAAGATTTCCTACAGCGAGCTATCTGCTATAGTTTTTATATCATTTAACTCCCCTAAAGTGTTCATAACTAAATTGAGATCCTTGCTAATTTAAGGAGTCTTTGACCGGAACAACTTACACGTTATATGTGCATAATATATGTAATATCTTTGCTATACTATGTTTATATTCCCGGCAAAACGTGACCTTGAGTTAAAACTTAAAAGTTCTGCAAAAACAGCAAAAAAGGTCAATCTCACTTAATTGGAAATATTAAAATACTAGAAGGCGCGTGGTCACAGGGATCAGGAAGGTAATAGTATTATTTGAAATTCAGTTTTTATCGCCACTATAAACACAACTTAATATTCACAGATCCGATCAAACTTTCGCAACAACAATCATTAACGTCGACGTACTTATGGCTATTCCAGTATTGGACAAACTCGTCCAGAGACCGTTGTACATGAGGAATATAGATCGCCGATAATAAGTTCCTGTCAACCGGATCAGCGGGCTGGTAATATCCGGAAGATGCCAATTCCCGGAGCTGCTCCTTGTACATAGGTTCGAGGTGTTCTTTTAGTGTCCTCCAAAGTCGTTCTATTCTATTGGCTGTGCTTGGTCCATATATGACTCCCTCAATTGGAGTTTGGGGGAAACCATTCTTCTGAAGGAGAAAAAGCTGAAAATAAGGATATTGCAGAACTTTAGATATATTGTTAAACTTTGGCCACATGCAAATGAATAAACAGAGCTGTCATCAGACTTATTTTAGTTTACTGCTACAATAACTGAATCCAATGTAAAGAAGTTAAGATGAGTTCAGCTACTAGCACTTAGATATATGTTTGACTCCCTTGATGCTCCCGGATCCACGAACACTTGCTCACTTGAAATCCGACGGATAGCAGCACGCGTAGGTTTGTGGGTAAATTCAAAAGCTTATGAACTGGCTGAGCTTGACACCACTGGCGAATCCAATTTGAGGTAGCCATACCACGATTAACATAATATTAGTATTATTGTTAACTTTGCAACACACACTAAGCGTCTTATCAAGTTCAAAGAACTGCAGTGGCGTAACGTTGCCTGTTGGCGCCCCCACCTCCTATTGAAAAAGCGCCCCCCTCCCTCCCTGTTGGCGCCCCACACCCTTTTGGCTCGATTCCCGCACTATATAATGACAACACTATATAATGACAAGCACTTTATAGTGACTTGTCACTATATAGTCCTGTCATTATAAAGTGCGTTTTGCATTACTCAGGAATTTCAATAACATCAGATCCAGAAATGCATTGGGATGGATCGATTAACAATGTAATGTTTAAATGCAATAGGACTTTGGTACGGTTTTGTGCAGTAGGAACGGTGATGTCATAATATATTAATTATAAACAATGTAAGCTTAATAATATTCCTGTCATATTTGCTCTACTGAAATTTTAGTCTGCTTTAAAATTAGTCGCCGAAAAATTTAGTCTCATGAAATTTGGTTTACAACAATTTTAGTCAAAAGTTTGACTAAATTTATGGTAGACTAAATATTTTGTCGTTCTTAAGGTATATTGACATTTGTATATTGACATTTGTATATTTATTAATTCCCTCTGATTCCACTTGCCATTTCCCGGCATCCTTTTCCTGGAGGGTTGCTAGTATAAAGAGTTTATCTTATTCACCTGGATAGCAGCAATTTCTCCTGTTTCGGTACCTCTGTCCACCCGTATTCTCCTTGGTATGAACCTGTTTTTCATCACAAAGTCGAAGTACATCTTACCCACAATTTTTGGGTTTTTGTTGGTGTGTGCCACCTTCATGACCATAACTTTACGGCTGAACGTGTCCATTGCCCTGAAACAGGTATTAATGTATTGAGATTGTGAAATGTGAAAATCTTAGAAGTGGTTATTTTTGGGACAGGGCTGTGAGCCATCTGACTCTAGAGTGGAGGCTCCTAAGTAGACGTTATCTGCCGAAGAAGGCAGTAGGGTCTTATAAATACGTTTTCCAAATATTTTTGTCCACAGTTCAGAATATTATATATATATATAATATATATATACCAAACGTAGGACCTCAAGCATTCATTTTTAGGCACACGTCTTAAAAATGTTACAGGCTAGCAAAGAAGTTGTAAGCATCTGATTGACGTTAGAAAGTTTATTGTTACCAACAAACCCTGTGACCTAACTCTTAGCAATGACATTTTTCTTTCTGAGATGTAACTATTTTTGCATCGTTCATAAATTCATAAAGTTGAAAATAAGCTAGTGATGATAAATTTGTATGTTACATAAAAAACTTGAATAAACCGGAAGCTTGGACAGTGTAGAACCAAGGCCAAATGTGTACAGTATATCTCACCCATATATATGAATGTCGAATGTTGCACCAAACAGCCCTGCCAGCTTATCATGTCCGTCTAGGGAATACAGATAGTTCGGACCTTTCACCGAAAAATCACCTTTCTGTACGTGTTTCAGCTTATTGGCAGGGTCACGTCTCGCAACATTTTCCGGTTCAATTTCTAAGAGTTCGTCCTCGACGGCTTTTTCTGATACCCGAATATCATATTTATTCCTGAAAGGATGTTTTAGTTCGCACTTATCCTCCATTTAGTTATCCAGAAATATTTGAAGAGGAGGCCATCGAGTTGTAATTGTTATAATTCTGTTGTGTCAAAGATTTTCTTGCTCAAATAAACGATAATTATCTAATAGTTTTCAACCTTAGTATGGCTGCAACAGCTCGGTATCCTAGGGAACCAGTGCTTCTTGCCAATATCAGCTCTATGTACCCCCTGAGGTTGGCTTTGTCCGCTTCTCTGGTCTTCCTAATCCCGAAATGTTTGAGCATTCTAAAAGAAAATCCGATAAAACTAACTTGTAATAACTATTAATATTAAGGCCAAGGCCGGGGCTGCCTGTGAGTGTAACCTAGATAAAAGCACCTAGTGAGCATGTTATAATAATTAAAGTTACTAAAGATACTAAACAATCAAACATAGTCAAATTATATCATCGGTCACTGTTGTGTGTAAGATTTTGAGTAATTATCAATATCGATACTTGACACAAGAAAAAGAGAGATTCAAAAACCTGTTTCTTTGTTTCATTTTGCCACATTTTGCCATTTATTCATGAATAAATGAATTAAAACCGAATTAATTAAGACTCACCTGCGTAGGTTGGATTCACTGAACTTGTAATGTGGGAACTCTTTGGGCAATGAAGGTAGAATCTCATTCCGGATGTCCCAATTTCTTTGGACCTTGGTGTCCAGGTATAATCTGAGGGTGTCATCACCTTTCCAAGCCATTCTATTCTAATAAGTACAAATAAAAATGTTGGCAATACAATAAATTAATGTAGTACAATAATTGTTTATACGTTTAAAGATTTTGATGTACTAAATGTACATTGTAGAGGAACTGTCTATAGAGTATAAATATGACTTTTTAACATTTCACCAGTCAGTTTCAAGGCGCTTTTGATATAAAAAGTTACTGACGGTAACCAAGAAGAAAGGTGATAATATGTAGATGCTACATATTGACTTGATATGAGTTAAACGCTAGATATATCTGCTATTAAATACCTCAAATATCTATAAAATTTTCGACCCCACAAAATCCAAAAAGATTATTCTTGTTCAAACTCACAGAGTTTAACCAATCAACAAATATTAACAATTGAGCAGAAACTCTTGAAATTTGTAAAATTAAGTCTTTGATCAAGTTAAAAATTAGTTTAATCCCAATCAGTTTCTTATTCACATAACGAATAATCGCTATTAAAAACGTCAAATATCTATAAAATTTTCATTCAAACCATAAACTCTAACAATAAAATTCTTCTTACAAGTTCAAACTCACAGAGTTTAACCAATCAACGAATTGAAATTTGTAAAAACAGTGATTTCATAATTATGTCTTTGATCAAGTTT
This sequence comes from Bolinopsis microptera, assembly GCF_026151205.1. NCBI lineage: Eukaryota > Metazoa > Ctenophora > Tentaculata > Lobata > Bolinopsidae > Bolinopsis > Bolinopsis microptera. Next base: position 8,504 of record NW_026971954.1, on the reverse strand, counting down.
AAAATTAATTTTAGGGGGCAGGGGGAGTCTTCATGGAAATTTTTTGAAAATCGACTTTTTAATTGTGTCTGATAGAAGGGAGTAATATCTATCAGATTCTTTTATTCAATCCGATAGAAAAATATTGTTCCTAGCCGAAATTATCGCCGGTAAAAGGTCAGCGCTTGTGTGTATTAATTGTATTGCACGAGCGATTTTCGATCACGTGCCCCCTGAAAATCGAGTCTAAAAATCTATTTTCTCCTATAAAAATCTATTTCTCCTAAAATCTATTTTCTCCTATAAATTTGTTGAGCAATCACCCTCAAACTTACAGCATTAAATGTTGTAAGGATCATTTGGACGAGATTGTATAGACAAAATTTTGAGATAAGCTTTTAAACATTTAAACATTTTTTATTCGATTTTTGAAAACCGTGGACCTCATTTTTTTTTGAAGACCCTCCCTGCACCCTTAATCCCGATTAGTTTCTTATTCATATAATGAATAATCTATCATCTAGCATTAAATCCTATTATATATCAAATATGTTGAAAGGTTTCTACTTGAATGCTTTATAATCTTTACAGATATCGTTGCAAATATGCCACTCAAAGAAGTTCTTAATACCATCTTGGCCAAAATTGCCGACATTGAAGTACTCCTCAAGTGGATCAATCTGCCCTGATGTTGATATCTCCGGGTCCATCAGCGAAGTACCCATACCTTGGATATCAAGGACGAGAAGCGCCCCTTCTGTAGCATGGTATGTGAAGTGGACAAATGCCTCCACAGTCTCCTTAGGTATAGGCACCTGCTCAGGGTTGCCACAACTCTTCCCATCGTTGTTGACAAGTTTCCATGGTTGTCCATTCAACATCGGTTCTACCATAAAAACCTTCTCTTCTGATGTAACAAGCATTCCCTTGTTATAGCCCAAGGGTTCTCCTGTGGCCTTGGCGAATTCTAGCGCCAAGGCGTGCGCCACCTCAAGACATTTAACATATCTCCGGCTTTCTTCTTCTACCGTCAATCCCCCATTCCGTATTCGCTCAATCCCTTGCTCGTGGAATAGCTTCACTGCTACATCCATGATGTCCTCACCTCGCAGCAACCTACCCTTTGATACCCTTCTGTACCCTCCCCTTCCCAGACTAACGTCAGTAATTTCCAGTCTCCCCTCAGTCTTCATGAACTCACGCCGTTCAAGGCTGTACTCTTCAACTGTACAGTGGTGCCCGATCCCTGTTGTAGCACCAGGAGCTCCAGCAGCCAGAATGTCAGCTGTCCTAAACCGGCAACGCTTCGGTTTAAAGGAGCTCATGACCATCTGAGATCCTGTAATAGTTTATATATTATTGAATAAATTGACGTTTTGATGAGCAAACAACGGAAAAGTATACGGAAAAGAACGAAAAAGTATACAGATTACGGGCCCATATCATTTGATGACATTTTACTTTACCTGAAGGTTCCTCGGGAAGGTTCATGCTTTTGGAGCGCATACGCTTTGGCTTAAAAGTTGATTCAACTACTAATCCTGATCCTGGACAATAAAATCATGGTCAATCGTAGAACATAGCGCAGGCGATTGCTATAGCATATATTTCCCATCACATTTAAAACTTGTGTTAAATCATACAGTTTATAATTTTGCTTTTATTCCCATGAATAAAAGTCAGTACCCATACGTTGGCCTTAATAGCTCAGTCACTGAGTGCCCAATTGAAATAATTCTTTCTGGTATGACTTGCTACCACGACTGGTTCGAGGAATTTGTCAAATTGAAATGTTCATTTAAAAAAATTAAGGTTCATTTTCGCATTTATTTGATAGTTTGGATAGTCGGATCGAGCCAAATTTTATTGAATTGTGTTTGGCCATTCGAATTACGTTTGTCATGAAAAAAATGAGAGTTGTAGCTTCTCAGATCACCGAGATACGAAGCATAACGAGTTTATTCATTACGTGTGATCAGGTGATTGGCTCACCTAATCGAGTAATCGCGTGATAAGGTCACCCCGTTAACCACCCCGTTATATTAAACATTATGGGAATCGTTAAGGCTGCCCAATTAAGGTGTCGTGTCACATAATCACCCAGTCAATTTTGTTAACGAGATACAGAAAATGCTTGATAACTTCTTCATTTCAAATTCGTTTCACATCATTTTTTCAGATCGGATGTAACATTTAATAATCTACCGTCTCTAAAAAAATTAGGCGTCCAGCATGTTCAGAAAGAACAATATAGGTGTTTTAATATTGAATGGGCGTGGTTTAAAATATCCGAATTTTCAAATTTTGGCGACAGAATCCTCGAACAAGTAGGTACAGTATGCCATCTGCAAAACAACAACTCTCAAATATAAATCACAGCGGAGGTATAAGACACAACGTATGGGTACTGACTTTTGGCCCATACTGTATATAACGTCTCGCTTTATATATATATAGTAAGATGAATGCTTTTTCAGAGATATGAATTTTAGTCTCTTTTTAAACAAGACAATATCGGTTAATGTTCACAACTGATAAGGGAGCTGATTCCAAACAGCGTTTTTTTTTGTTTTTTTTAAAAGAGGGGCTGGGCCTGGTTGGCCCACGAGAGGATAGCATATGGATGCTTTGCCTACCTCTGGGGTATGGCAGTCCTGTGGGAGGATGCCAGTGGAATCAAGATGTGTAATCAAGGATGATGATAAGTGTTGTGGGGTGTGTCATAGATAAACGCTTAATTGGTGGTTGAGTGTGGAAGAGAGGGGCGAAACAAGACGGCGTTAAAGTAGTCGCTATGTTACACCTGTCTGGTCCAACTCCTCCGGCACCACTAAGCGTTTAGTGTGGTTTGTAAAGTTGACAATGGTGGAGATGTGTTGGTTGTCGAATATGTCATTGACAGAGAGGTAGTAATCCCGGAAATATTGACCTCTTATTTGGGCAATAGCCGGGCACTGTCCGAGAAAGTGTGAGACAGTCTCCTCTCCGTCGCCGCATTTAGGACAAGCACTTGTATCTGATTTGTGAATGGTGTGTAGGTGTTTGTTGAGGCCACAATGTCCCGTGATGAGGTGCACTGCAGTTCTGTAATTTTGTTTGTTGTTACTGAGAAACAGGGGGTCTTCAGTGACTAAAACTTCTCTCGGCTTTAATTGTTTTGAAACTTAAAGATTTTAAGGCGTAAGTGCCAGGTAGAATAATACCTCCGGGTAGTGACTAGTAATCCTCAATCAATCAAACCTGTAGCTGTCGCCTTACTGGGCCGTTCCTTCACATCATTGGTCTTTCGACTACCATATACTGCTTCCAGTTCCTCCATGAAGCAGTATATGGTAGTTGAAAGACCAATCGCTTTGACGTCTTCCTCGTCTAGTTCGAGTCCTGACAAGTATTACCAGTTTAAAATTCAATCAAAACCCTCTGATTGCTACAAAAACTATAAACATAATATTAGCAACAAGAGAAATAATTAAAAGAACAATTGAAAAGAAAAATCGCCCAATTAAGAGAATTTTACATAAAACCTGGATTTTACTTGAAGCATGGATATTAATATTTCCAGGGACTAACCATAATCCAATCATATTGAAAAATTGCATGTATTTTATATTATAATTATGAAGATGAATGATATAGGTAATAGGTAAAGATCAAAAAATTGCAAAGGAATCCACATACCAGATAACTTTCGGTAAAGTGTTATCTTGTTGTTAGCGTTCAGTCCATACAACTTGGCGATTGCTGTACGCAGGGAATTGACTGACAGCTCGTCAGGTAGCATCAGCTTCCTTTCCAATCCTAAAAGATAAGAGGTTTATTTTAGATTTAATTTATGTGATTAATCGGGACTGCAACCGCAAAGTGCCACAGATGTTTACTAAGTATGAATGCATTATACGATAATTATATGATTCTATCTAAAATCCAACACACATATTTAATATTTATGTCACAATGCCATTTCCATACTATACACAGTAAGAATACATGAATGACATTATTGTGACAATAGATTGAGATACTAATAACGGGCTTAAATTAAATGCTAGCAAAACTAAATAATTGATCTTTACAAATAAGAAAACTGAAGATATAGAAATCTACATGGGAGGTTAACGATTAAAGCAAAGTGATCACAAAAAGTTTGGGGAACAAGATCACTAAACTCCGTTAAAAGAGTCTTCTCGGCCCAGAAAAAGGGCATTCGCGCTGCAGGCAACCAATACCACCGCTATTTTTATGACAAATATCTGAACAGTACACCTTCACACACAAAGGAAATTTTCAATAAACTAGAAGTAGAAGTATTACCTTGGCCGAACGTGATTAATTTATAATACATATGTTTAATGCACAAAGTATATTCTAACACTGTACCACCAAATATTATGAGAATGTTCACTGTTTCAAACTTAAACGTACCGAGAAGAGAACCTCAGCTCTTTGCAATACAATTTAACCGTTTAAGTAATTCAGACAAAAGCATTTCTTACATTGGGCCTAAGTTATATAACAAAACGGTCAACATTATTAACAAAGTCATAAAATACGTCACGACAGATCGACTGCAAAAGGAGATTGCACTGTGAAGGCTCCGGTGTAATGTGATAAGTACTAAAGCCGTATGTACTACGGCTTTACAAATTTTGGAAGCATGTACGGATATATATATCTGATACCAATCGTATATACTGGTAAAAAATACTCTAGCACAATTGTAACTGCAATTTTACAGAACTCTAAATGCTTAATGAACACTCTTGCAGGTACCACCCGTATTCACACTCAGACCTGAGTTTAACAATTTTCCGATACGAGATTGGGGACGGGTTCTATATACAAACAACAAACAAACAAATACGTCACGACTTTCCGACAAGACAAATTCTTAAATTCATTCAAGTCTACAGTCAGCAAGCATGTTCTTACTGCACAAGCACTTAACCCGGATGACAAGGACTGGAACAACTCAAATTTATATCAAGAGATAAGAGTTATTTAAAAATTGAATAATTTGGTACAACATACGTTGAATCAACGTTGATAGTGACGAGCATTTTTACAATGCTATCGCTACCGCGCAATTTCACTGTCATTTTAAATAAGATAAAAATATCACCACGCATTCTTCAGATCCTGTGTAGCTGTTCTAAATTTATATCAAGAGATAAGAGATATTCAAAAATTCTTAATTAATAGTACTATTTAACTTTGCTAATAGCGTAATCATATTTTATACATTGTGTGCTTATGTTTAACTATATATTTGATTGTAATTAAAGATTTTAAGGCGATAGTGCCGATTAATGCCTCTGGGTAGTGCTCCTCGATCAATCAGATTTAATGGAAAAAGCCACAATTTAAAGATTCAATTTTTATGTTTGTACGACCACCCACGTGCAAATTGGACGAGGAATAAAGGAATAGGAAGTTGCATAGTAACCATGGTAACGAGGGTTGTTACACGCACGTGCACGTGCAAAGATTTGCGACATTTTTGATCTGTTTTGCGGTAATTACGTTGTGTAATTACGTTATTTTCAGTTATGATGGATATTTTTTGATGTGATAAAAACTGACGTTGACTACCGAAGAATAATATTAGCTTCATTCCTGTTACTACGGGCTTTCTAGTCTTAATTATAATTCGAAAGATTATGTTTGTTTGTCGTCTGTATGTACGACCGCCCACGTACAAATTAGGCGAGAAGTAGGAAGTTAGGTAAAAATCAAAAGGTTGCATAGCAACGGTGTTGGAAGGCACACGTGCACGTGCAATGATTGTTGGAACTGAATTGTGAACGGTTTTGTGGTAATAACGTTATGTTAAAATTGTTTCCTATTTAAATCGGCTGTATCTTCGGTTGGGATGGATATTTTTTGATATCGATAAAAACATGACTATCAAAGAATACTATTATTCTATTAGCTTCCTCTCTGGGCTTTCTAGTACTTTATAAAAGAGCACCTTAAGGCAGGGGGGGGGGGGGGGGGGTATTTATGAAATTTCTCTTGAAATTAATTTTATAGTTGTTTTTGATAGAGGAGAGTGATATCTGTCTGCTGCTTTTGGTTCCATGGAAAAATATTGTTCCTAGCCGACGTTATTGCATTTTCAATCTTATCCTACATTTTTTGAGCAATCACCTTGAAACTTTCAGAATATGTTTTAAGGACCATTTAAAAACTTCTGGTGGATCAGAATTTTGAGATAGGCCCTTAGAAATTTTTTTATTCGATTTTGAAAATCTTGGACCTCGTTTTTTGACGATTTTTCCAGGTCCGGGATTTTCAAAATTGAATAAAAAATGTTCTAAGGCCTATCTCAAAATTTTCAGGGCGCTCGATTGAAAATCGCTCATGCAATACAATTACACATGAGCGCTGACCTTTGACCAGCAATAACTTCGGCTTGGAACAATATATTTCCATGGAACCAAAAGCAGCAGACAGATCACTCTCCTCTATCAAAAACAACTATAAAACCAATTTCGAGAGAAATTTCATAAAGACCCCCCCTGCCCCCTTAATTTCAAAGCCATCATAAAATTCTAAAAATAGAAATCAAATCATTACCTACCACCTACTACCTAGCAATAAATAGTGTTCACAAAAATTCCATTTTAGAGCTAACAGTTATGACTTACGAGACAAAGTACAAACTAACGTTGTGAAATAATTCTGTACCTAAGATAAATAATCGTTTATCTAATAATGTTAACACGCTTAACTTTATGTTTAGAGACGAGGCTTACCAGAAACCATAACCAAATTGAATATCATTATCAACACTTAACGCTCGTTACGAAATAAACCTACATACCGCGTATACCCATTTCTAATCAATAATATATGATTAACTAGGAATACCGAAATTGTGCAAGATTCCCATAGGACGGAATGAGTTGTGGCTCCTAAAAGGAAAGTTCATAAATATATTATAAATGCTATTGTGACATTCTTACCAGCTTTCTGGAAAGCTGATGCGCTCTTTCGTGTTATCTTTACAACCGTGCAGTGTATTGGCTTTATGTTCCGTCTGTACTTTCCAGCCGCTTCTTTTAGTCTATTGTAACTCATTTCTAAGAATATAGCACTTATCATTACATCATATTTTAAGACGCAATGCAATTTAAACGTTATGAAAAATTAGAAAATATTCAATCACAAAATTGTGCATAATAGATGGATATAACAGATCTGATCTACATCAGTTAGGTCTTATTAAGCTGGCCTGGGACTTGTTCTATTCAAGAGTTATCTTATCCTGCTATTGACGTTCCACTGTGAGATTGAATGTCAATGACGATAATCATCGGAGCCTCATCATAGGGGCCAGAGACTCCCAGACTTCCTTTATTTTATTTTATTTTATTTTTTTGGTGCAGCACCTACTGACTCGACTCGAAAGAGCAAGCGACTCAATAATACCAAAGAGTCCTACTGAGGCCCAGATGTTTGCGCCACTATCCCGGTAATGCAGAGATACATCTGGTACCATTGCAAGAGCAATGGCAGTTGAGTGGGGGCGCCCCTCCGAAGATTGACTACCATAGATCCCGTGTGACTATGAAATGAGACCGATCTTGCCCCATTGACATGCTCTTTAGTTTATTGCCAAAGGTGGTGCTGGGCAGATCGCTGGTGTGTTGAGGAGGTTCGGAAAAAGTAAAAATATGGTGTGAGGTCAAGGAGATTGTGTACTGTTATGATGCCCGATAAGTTGCTTTGGGGGACCGGTGCCTGAGTATAGAAATGGTCGAGAAAGAGGGCCTGATTGGATCATGGGGGAGTTGCGTGTGGATGCGTGAGTTGCTTGTCACGCCGAGTAATGCCTTATCGTGGTCAGGTTGAGATGTCCCATTGGTCTTGTTAAGTCGCGGTCCAGTTGTCCGGTTTAGGGCTATCTATTAAGCCGATTAGCTGGCCTCTATCATAAGATAGGTATATTGGAAGTCGTGAAAAGCCCACGGCGGCATGTTGCAGGTATAGGTTCTCTAGAGGAGCTGTCCATATACCGCATAAAGAGTATAGAAGTAAGATTCTTTTATTGACACTAATGCTGCCTCGCCACAAAGTGCAATGCGGACAGACATAAGCCCTGGAAGAACCAGCAAAACCTGACAAGGATTCTCACCCTGTAGGACTTCCTTTATGTTTCATCCTGGAGAAACATACTCTTTGCAGTGGAGATTCTAGAAACATTTTTAGAAAAAACAATTTTATTATCTTTGACCTATCAACGCATGCAATCAATGAAACAATAATTTTCAATGAAACAATAGGTTTTATTTTACATTCCTTTAATTCTGTCTTTTCTCAACAAAAAAATTGTCTTTTCTCATAAATATTGATGATGAACATCTTAAAATAACTGGCTACAATGAGCATTTTATTAACAATAAATAGTTAAGATCAAAAACTTAAATTTTCAAAAGACTTGTAATTTTAAAAACCTACCTAACAAAATTACACCCCGCTAAAACGTTATAAAACATTAGTAATTTAGTATATAAAATTAAAGA
>NW_026971953.1:0-14447 GCF_026151205.1 Bolinopsis microptera | reverse complement strand
CCTAACAATATCTTTTTCGTTGTTGTTGTTGTTGGTTCTTGTGATTTTGAATTTCAAGGGTGCTGATTTTAAAAGTAATTTTTCTGTCAATCATCATCGAACTCTAATTCTGTCCACCTATGTTCAGACGTATGATCAATTAAAATTGGGAGCAGTATTTTCATCGTTTAATGGGTTTTTCACAATTTTTTATAATGATTTGACTAAAGAAACAGTGTATTTTTTGTTTGATTTATATTTGGTGTACCTGTCTTAAAAAAAGTTGTAATTTGTTTGCTCACTTAAGAAAAGTTTTATTTAAAGGTTTGATCGTGATTTATTTACAGTTAACACCAATTTGAAAATCTCCACTCCTTGATATTTGATTTAAAAATGGATTGGGAAAAACTTCTTCTATTTTTTACAGAATTTAAAATTATTAAACCTATTCAGTATTCAGCCCTTTTTAGTTGTTTCCTTTTGTAAAAAAAGTAATTATTTTTCCACTCACTGTTAGTTATTATTTCAAACCAAATTATGTGTTGCAGTTTATTAAAGTGTAATTTTAACTTTTTCATTGCATTGTGCAACCAAGGCTTTGTAGAAAAAACATCCTCCATATTAATGCTTTTTAATTTCATACAAAAGTTACAAACAAAGTTTTTGTTATGTATCCTGGATTTGGGGGATACATAACATAATCATGTTGTTTCTAAATTCTGAAGAATACCCAATTAAGTATCATTACATTGGCATTGTTAGAAAACCTGCTAAACCTTTTCTTGGATATCTTCTTGTTAAAGGTTTTCTGCCTTATTTTAGCCCAGGATTTAACTTGTACTATAAACTTTCCCGTTTTTAATTTCCAAGTCCAAGGCGGATGCAAAGATCTCTACTGTCATTTAAGGTATCATTTACAGCTGAGCATAAGGGTTAAATTTAAATTATTTTAACCTTTTGGTGCTGTATCAAAATAACATTAATTTTATTTATTATTATTATTATTGGTAGGTTATGTGTTTCGACATGCAACCTGACTCTTTTTACCAGGTTATGAAAAAGTTTAAGACTCCAATATGTTTTTATGTGAGTTATTTTGGGGGGGGAATGAGCCAATGGGGTAGTGGGTTCCTATTTAAAACTAGGTAACTTAATTAGGATTGAGGAAATTATAAAAAAAGAAACAAGAAAGTTCCCTTTTTTCAATTTTACCAGATAAATATTTGAAATAACAATGCATTTTAAAGTTGAAACATCCCACTCTTCAGACCAAGGAGGTCATACAGTAAAATTCTTTGATGGATTTCTTCTGGAAAATTCCTCGAATTTCTTTCGGAAGATAACATCCCCCGAAGAAAGATTCTCCCAAAATTACTAGTATCTGCTCCAGGTTGGGATTTTTTTACTGATCATGTAACATATTATAAGGCTCCTCTTTTTTCAAACCATAAATTTTTTAGTTATGAAATAAATTGCAATTCCAGCCTCTTTTATACTATAATACCCCTTTCGCCATCAGTGCTTTATGTTTTTTTAACAGTCTCATTTTCGAACAAATTCTAATAAAAACAGTAAGTTTTTGCTTCTGAACCCATCAATTTTAGCCTTTTTAACCCACCTTTGGAAGGATATCCCCTTAAAAATTTAAACTTTTCGTGCTGTGCCTTTTTAGGGCACACTTCTGCATCACTTTAAACAAAACCCCAAAAATTATTCCTTGAATTTTATAACCTTTGATTGTTTTACATTTAAAAACTTGGAATAAATTTATATAAGGTAATTTATTTTTGGTCAATATTGGTGTTAGTTTTTTTTACATATTAGTATCATTTTCCGTTCTTTAAAGACTTGGGCAATTTATATTTTCAAGCTTTTACGTTACCAGTCCTTTTATCTTATTAAAGTACTTTCTTTCGGGGGATGGTTTAGATTAAACACTGCTGAGTAATAAGTTTTTATCTTAAAAGTGGTGTTATTAAATTTTCAAATTTATTATTATTAGGTGTCCAGGGGTCCACACAGAGTTTGAAAACATTGAAGGTTCCCACACCCCCAAAACTTGGTATATTTAAAAAAGTTTGTGCTTTTTAAAATGACATTTAAAAAGCATTTCCAATTTAAATTTTAAAAAGGCATAACTTTTCTTTTTCGACAGACTTGTTTGCTACTGTTTTTATTTGGTGTTGAGTAGAAAAAATTACGGTTTTATTGATACACCATATATCAGAAAAAATCAGAGCAGTAAAAATGTCACTTAACTTCAGAGCATCTACTAATTTAAATAATTGTTTTCCTTCCTTTTAAAAATATTGAAAATAATTCAATTTATGCAATTGCTGCGCATTTCGATACTAGACAGTAAATTTTGAACTGGTTGCAATGTGTTATTTTAGCAGACTTTGCTAGTTTGACCTACACACTACACACACATTTGGCATATATTTTTAAACAGGGGGAGCCTTTGGGGGGGGACTGTGTGGGTGTTACTGGCAACTAAACGGACCTACCACTGCTCTACTCATTGGAGGGGAGTTTTAATTTAACATTGCACGTTTTCTTCAACAAGCCATTGCTTTGATACGTGTCAAAAATTTTGAGAATCTGCGGGAATTTCATGTTTTTTTAATAATAAAAATTTTTTGATGTGGAAAAGTGGCATCTCCTTGATAGTAATTGGGTTTGTTGAAGTAAAAATGGGAACCCGTACCAATTTTGTTAAGATTTATGGGGCTCCGATCATTAGGGGGTTGCGGGGGTTCAATGAATTAAAAGTTTTTTTGTAAGGTTTCAAAACCTTACATCATTTTCAAATAATTGTACATGAACAATTTTATTAAAATTTATAGGATTCCTGAATTTTCACCCATAAATGTAGATCGGTATTACAATTAATAATTGTGCTAGTCTAAGTAAGTTTTATATCAATTGGGGAAGGGGAGGGGGGTTTAGTTATGACGCTAGCCCGTAGCTAAGCGTCCATGACCCCAAAACCCAGAGTTAAAAGGGAAGTATAACAGCATTTTAGGGGGCACTTTATCACCTTTGAATGACAAATGTCATTTGTGTTTTTACAGGGGGGCCCTTTAAACATATCACAATTACCAGCACTTCTTTACCATAAAAAACTTAGTACGTTAAATATTATTTAAAAAATTCTTTTTCAACAATCAAGCCTAATTTTCAGGGTTTTTTTAAATTGTTGCAAAATTTAGCACGATTTTCTTGAGGAATTTTCCCAAGTAATAACACAACCTCTTTTTTCAAAATTAAAACTGGGCAAAAAATCCACTTTTTTTCGCCTCTCCAAAAGCCCCAAATAGATGGCGGGGGGGCTGAAAGTGACCCCGTTTAAATAAAAAGCTTTTGTTTAGATAACCATATGCTATTTTGAACTACAGGGGGGGCCGGGGGTTGGTGTTTTTCCGTTTTTAATTGGCATCACCCCAATTTTTTTTTACAGATTCAATAACACCATTTATTGTGGGGATTGGAACCAGGGGGCTGTGTGTGGCGTTCGTTCTCTTTGCTTCCCGTGGGGGCGGGGCTCCCCTTTCCTTCTCTCTCTCCCTCTTTTCCTCTCCCCTCTCCCCCCCCTCTTTTTCTTTTCCCCCCCTTCTCTTCTTTTCCTCCTCCCCTTCTCCCTTCTCCTCTCTCTCTTCCCTCTTTTCTCTCTCTTTCTCTCCCTCTCTCTCTCTCTCTCTTCTCTCTCTTTCTCTCTCTCTCTCTCTCTCCTCCTTTTCACTCCCCTCTTGGTTTTTAATGACCGTAAGGTTTTGAACGTTTTTTGGCTGCCAGCCTCTTTCTCGGGTGGGGGTTGTGTTTTTTCCCTTTATTGCTCTTGATTGTTTTTCCCCTTTTCTTATAAGTTGATCTTGTTTATGAGGTCAAAAAAGCATTTATTAGAAAAAACCTGTTTGGGGGACTTTCAATTGGTTTGCGGCCCCAACAATTTTGGCCCTCCCTTAAAATTTTTTGGGGCAAAGGTTGTAAAAAAGCCGAAAAAAAAAAGTGGTTGTCTGTAAAAATTTCTCTAGGGAAAGTGGGAAATTAAGTTTTATGCATTTTTGCCAAAAAAAACCAAAATAATAGAAATGTAACGAAATTGGCGGGCACAAAAAACTACAAAATTGGGGGTTTTTAAAACAACCCCCTTTTTTAAAAAATTTGACAGAAAGAATTTTGGGGACAATGTTTTAGTGTCGTTGTCGGGTTGCAGAGCTAGTTTTTTTAGCATTTTTGGGGGGACTTTCTGTACTTTTTGGGGGGCCCCTACAAAAAACTGCCTCTTTGTTTAAAAAGCTTTTGTTTTTTTCACAAAAATTGGGGCATGTGTCCTTAAATTTAAAAAACTATTGTAATAAATTTATTAATGTGTAATAAAGTTTGCCCATTTTGGTCTGTGGGGGTGGGTGCCGGGGGGGGAAAAGCGAGGAAAAAAATAAAAAAAAAAAAAAAAAAAAAAATTTAACTGTCTAAGCAACCTTGCCTAGAATTTTTATTTTTTAATGATCCTTTTGGGGGACCAAACCCCCCTAAGGGGGCAAAATAGCTCTATATAAAAAAATATAAAATATGTTATATTTTTTTAAAATTAAGTACTTTTCTTTTTTTCGGGGAATTTATAAATGTGTTTTTTTTTTTAAATTGACTTTATTTTTCCCTGGTAGCCCTTTTTTAAAGGGGCTTCATTTGTGGGTCATCTGACCAATTGAGGGCCATGGGGGGTTTTTTTCAAATCAATTTCTTAAGTGTTTTTCGCAAAAAAATAAGCCCTTTTAAAAGTAAAGGGGGGAAAAACGGTAAGGGGATATGGGGGGACATCACCAAAAAATTTGTTTTTGTTTTATTAACAAAAAAAACTTTTTTTAATGGGGGGGGTTATTAAACCCCCAAACTCCAACGGTTTTAAAGCGTTAAAATTTTATGAAAAGGGAATAGGTAGGACACTTTTGGGTTTAGTTGCTTTTCCAACTTTTTACTTTTGGGATTTCCACCTTTGTAATTGGGGGATTTAATGAAAAAAAAGCTATTGATCATTAATTTGAAGAAAATCAAATGCTTAATAATTTGAGGGGGACCAAAAAATTTGCCCCCACTTCTTAAATTTTTTTTGGGGTATGTTTTTTAGGGGGGGCCAAGGGGAAAGGGAAACAAGTGGTCGCAAAAATTTTTTTGTATTTGCTAAAAAAGGTCGTTTGGAATTTAAAGGGACCACTCGGTCAATGGCCCCCCCAACAGCTTTTTTTAAGGGTTCCCCGTTTTATCCCCAAAGGGGGAAACGGTAGCTGGCTTTTTAAACTAAAATTCAATCTACTTTTTCAATTTTTTTTCTGTTTTTTTTCCACTTCTTTTCAAGGGACCCCATGTTGTTCGGCCCCTATCCAGGGGAAGAGCCCCCCCCCCGGGGACACTATTTTAATCTTTCCCTTTTTATTTGCTCACGGGGGGGGGGCCCGGCCAGTAAAAACAACACCCCCGGGCTTACTATCGTTTAAAAAGAAAGGGGAAAGGAATGTCACATTGCAATGTTTACAGTAATTTGTTTGATGGAGGGGGACATCCGGACCCATTTCCCCCGGTTCCCTATTTTTTTTTCGCCCTGAATTAAAAAAAAGCTCAGTGCTCGTAGAAATCCCACTTCAATTATTATGTATACAGAACGGGTTTTAATGTTTTATTAAAAATAGTTTTTAATGTTTTTTTAAAATTTTGTTATTAAAAATTTATATTAATTGTACCCTTCTTTTTATCAGGGCTGTAAGCGGGGCCGGCCCCTCCCCCCGCGGGTTTCAGGTTAAAAAAAATACCCAGGTACTGCAACGGGGGGGACCTCCCCTTCCCCCCTAATTGAAAAAAATTGTTACGCCGCATTAATATAATTTTTATTATATTATATTTTTTTTTTTTAACTCCTTTCCCTCCCCGAATTAAAATTCCGGCCTTCTTTTTTTTCCACTTAAAAAAAACCCCCCATCGTGGTTAATGTCAATGAAGGGAGCCTGTGGGGGCCTGTTTCGATTTTGGGGGTAATGGTTTTTATTTTCCCCTTCTGGTGGGAGGTTTAAATTTTAAATTTTTTGTTTTTGGCCCCTTGTGGTATTTTTTTAAACATTGGGTTGCGGTAAAAAAAAAAAAAGCTATAAAGGCACGTTTTTTTAAACGATCCCAAAACTTAGCTCGCTTAAAAAGGGGGTTTGTTTGCAAAATGAGCTGGAAATTTGGGAAAAAAAATTTATTTTGTTTCTTTTTTTTGGAAATGTTTGGGGGAATTAAAAGAGCGAAATTTGATAAATTTGTTTGTCCTATATCAAAGTCTTACTTAGTGTTTTCTCCTAAATTTTCTTTTTAAAAGGGTTTTTACCAAAAAATTTTTTCTTTTTGGGGTTTTTTAAAATTTTAAAAAAGGGGCCGCCCAAAAAGGGAAAAAAATCCCGGGCCCTTTTTCCCCTTTGTCCCCTTTTTTTTCCCAAAACCAAAAATTGGGGTTTTCCACAATCAAAAGGGAAGGGGCAGCTTTTCACCCCGAACCCCCACGTTTTTTTTTTTTAAAATCCGGGGCCTTTTTTTCTGCCAATTATTTTTTTTTCTGGTTTACAAACTATTTTAAATTCATTTAATTTCCCCCCAAAATTTTAAAAAATTGGCTTTTTGGGGGAAATCAATTAGAATTTTTTTAATTTTTCCCATTTGAAAAATTTTAACCCTTTTTAACTAACTGAGTAAATTTTAAAAAGGAATTTTTTTTAAAAAAACCCCCTGTTTTTTGCTTTTTTGAAAATTTGTTAAAAATTTTTTTAATTGTTATAAGGTTTTAAAGGGTTTTTAAAATTTTTTAAAGGGCTTGAAATTAAAAAATTTTTTTTCCCCCTTGGGAAAGATTGGGATATGTAGGCGACCTGGGCCGGGCCGGGGTTTTAAACTTTTACGGGGTTTTTCGGGTTTTTAACCTTTTAAAAAATTCCCTTTTCCCGGAAATAAAATTTTAGGGGAAAATTGGGGGGATTTTCCCGCTTTTGGCTTTTAAGGAATTTTTGGGGGGCCATATTTTTTAGGCTTTCATTTTTAGGGTTTTTGCTTTTGGGGCTTTTACAGGATTTTAAGCAAAAAGTTGCCCTCTTTTTTTGGGTTTGTTTCCCAACCGGGGGTTTATTTGGAAACCCTTAAAAAACATTTTTAAAAAAATTTTTGCGGTTTACTGGGGGCCCCCGGGCCCCAACAGGGGCCCCCGGGGTTTCCCCAAAAACGGGGGGGAACGAAATTTCTTTTTTTTTAAAAAAATTTTTAAACCCGGGGATAAAACCCCAAAAAAAAAAACCCGTTTTATCAAACCCGCTTGTTTTTTTTTCCCCTTTACTTTTTGGCCCAAAAAGGGAAAAAAGGGGGTTTTTCTTTGGGGGGGGAATTTAATTTAAATGGGGGTTTGGGGGGATATATGAGGGGGGCCCGGGATGGCCCTGCGTAAATTGCCCCAAAAGGTCTCCCTTCCTTTCCCGAAATTTTGGGGGGGAACCCACCCCCTAAAATTTTTAAGTTTTTAAAAAAAAAAGGCGTTTTGTTTTTGGGGCCCCCGCAAACGCTACCCCAGGGTTGAAAAATTTAAATTACAGGGGAAAAATTTCCTTTTCCTTTCCCCAAAATTTTTCGGGGAATTCATTTAAATTTTTTTTTTGTTGTGGGGCGGGGGGGCGGGCCTTTGGGGTAAAAAAAAATTTTTGGGCCCAATTTTTTTTTCCCTTTTTTTAAAAGGGAATTTCCCACCTTTTTATAAAAAACCATAGTATTTTTTAAAAATTTTCCGGGCCCCAAACTTTTTTTCCGCCCAAAAATTTTTTTTCCATTTTAAAAAGGGAATTTAATTTTTACAAGAAACTTTGGGGGGGAAAAAATTAAATTCTTTTCCCGGGGGTTGGGGGCCCCGGGGGGGGCAAAATTTCCCCTTGTTAATTTGGGGAAAAGAAATTTAAAAGGGAAACCCTGGGGTTTGCGGAATTTTTTTTTAAAATTTTTTTATTTTTGGGGTTTTTGGGAATTAAATTTCCCTTAACGGGGGCTTTCTTTTTTTTTTCCCTTTTTAAAAATATTCCTCCGCTGTCTTTCCCCCGGGTAAACCCTTTCCTTGAAATAACAAAAAAGATTTTTTTAAAAATTTGGGGGAATTTTATTTTAGCAACTGAAATTCAAAATTCCCCGGGAATTTAAACTTCGTTTTAAAATTGCTTTTAATTCTTAAAAAAAAATTTCCCCATTCTTAGTGGGGTTCACACACCCGGGTTTACATTCGTCCCTTTTGTTGTGAAATTTAACCGTGTGTTTTTTTTGGGGCTTGGGGTACTTTGGGCCTTGGTATTGCTTGGTACGGATTGTGTATTGTTTTGTTTTTTAATTAAATTTTTAAAGGATTGTTTTTAATACTTTTTTGTACTCCCTTGTGTTTTTCCCCTTGGTGCATTGCTTGGGGCTTTGGGCTTTTTTGCATTGCGGGTGTTTTGGTTTGGGGTGTGCAAATTTAAAATTTTTTTTGGGGGGGGAAACCCCTTTAAACACTTTAATCGAATTTTTTAACTTTCGGCTGGGGGGGGCCCCCCAAAACAAAGGCTCTTGGGGGGTGGTTTTTTTAGGCGGGGTTGGGGTTTTTAAAATGTTCCCAAACCTACCTAATTTGGTTGGGTTTTGAGGGCCCTCTTTTTTCTCAAATTTTTTAAAATTTTTTTTTCATTCCGATTCTTGAGGGTCCCTTTCCCCCATCAAAAGAAAAAACCACAAAACCCCCTTCCACTAAAACCCCGGGGCCTACCCAAATTAAAATTTACCCACTTTGGCCCCAACCCAAAAATTTACGGGGCCCAGGGGGGCCCCTTTTTTGGCACCCAATAAAAATTTTCCTCCATTAAGCGACCGGGGTGAGGGAAAAAATGCCCCAAAAACACCCCTTTGGTTTTGAAAACCGGGGGGGGGGGGGAACTTTTTGGAAAGTGGGCCGGGGGTTTTTAGGTGGGGCTTTCCTTTACCTTTGGGGCTTTTTGGGGGCCCCACCCGCACCCTTTTCCCGGGGGGAAAAACGCTTTTTTAATTTTTTTTCCCCAAAAATTATCCTTAGCCAAAACCTTTAATTTTTTTTATGTTGAGAGGGGAAAGGTCCTTTTTTGCTGTAATCAGGCGGGGGGGAAAAAAACCTCTGGGGGCTTTGTGCAAATATTCGCAGGGGTTTTTTGAGAGAGGATAAAAAAAATTAAAAAATTTTTCTTTTTTTTTTCCCAAAAACCTTTTTTTAAATTTTTTACAATTTAAAAAAAACCCTTTTAAAAAACAGTTTTTTCCAAAAATTTTTTGTCTGGAAGGGGGGGGCCCCAATAATTTCACGGGGGGAAATTTAGAAATTTATTTTTAAATGTTTAAAAATTTGGGAACAGTAAAAACCCGTGCCTTACGGGCGGGGACGGGGATTTTTTAAAATTTAAAAGGGTTTGGAAAGGGTTGGGGGAGTCCCATGAAATCCTTCCAAAAAAAGGGTTGGTTAAGGGGGGGTAATTTAGCAAAAAACCCCTACCTGAAACCCTTTACTAAAGGTGTTATTTAAAAAACTAGCGGGGGGACCCACCCCCTTATCCCTTAAAAAGGGATGTTTTTTTTCCGGACTGGGGCCCCCCCAAAAAGCAACCTTTTCCCTTTTTAAAAAAGGGTTTGGTTATTTTCAAACGGGAAAGGGGGACCCCGTTTCCCTTTGGAAACCTTAAAAAAGGTTTGTTAGTCGACTTAAGGAAACCCGGGGTTTACCCTTTTTCCCCTTAAAAAAGGGGTGTTAAAAAATTTTAAGCCCCATGGCCCCAACCCGGGCTCCCTGTTTTTTTCCTTTAAATTTAAAAAAGGTTTGTTATTCGGGGGGACAGCCCCCCCACCAAGCTACCGGGTTTTTTCCTTTCAAAAAATTTGTTTAGTCAAAACTAAGCAAGCCCCCACCCACCTGTTTTTCCCAAATTAAAAAGGTTTTTAAGGGGGGGGGTTTAGGGGGGAACCCCAGCTACATGTACCCTTTTACTAAAAGGTGTTAGTCGGGGGGGGGACTAGCCCCCCAACCGGGGGTTTACATGTACCCTTTAACAAAAAGGGTGGGGTTTTGTGTGGGGGGTTTTTGGGCGTGGGGGGGTTGGGGCCTTGTGGGGGTGGGGGTGTTTTTGGGGTTTGGTGTGCGGGGGGCGTGCGGGGGGCGTGCTTTGCGGTGTTTTTTCTTTCCCGGGGCTTTGGTGTGTTTTGTTTTGGTGGTTTTTGTGTTTTGGTTTGTGTTTTTGTGTGTGGTTTGTTTTTGTTTTTGGGGTGTTTTTTGTGTGTGTGTTTTGGGGTGTGGTGTTTTGGGGGTGGGTGTTTTGTGTTTTTGGTTTTGTGTGTGGGGTGTTTTTGGGGTTGGGTTGTGGGGTTTTTGGTGTTGTGTGTGTTTTGTGGTGTTTTTGTTTTTGTGTTTTGGGGTTTTGTTTTGGGGTGTGGGGGTGTGTTTTGTGTGGTGTTTGGTGTGTGTGTGTTGTTTTGATTTGTTTTGGGGGTTTTGTGTGTGTTTTTGGGGGTTGGGTGGGGGCGTGGCGGGGGGTTGGGGTGCGTGTGGGGGGGTTTTTTGGTGTGTGTTTTGTTTTGGGGGTTGGTTTTTTGTTTTTGGTTTTTGTTGGTGGGGTGTGGGGGCCTGTGGGGGGCGTGGGGGGGCGTTTTTGGTTGGGTTGTGGGGTTTTTTTGCGTGGGCGTGGGCGGGGTTGGGGCGTGGGGGGTTGCGTGCTTTCCCGGGGGCTTTGCGGGGTTGCGTGCGTGCTTTGGCGGGCTTTTTGGGGGGTTTTGCGGGGGGTGCGTGGGGGGGGGGTGCTTTGGCGGGGCCGTGCGGCGGGGGCTTTGGCGTGGGGGGTGGGGTGTGGGGTTGGGGGGTGTTTTTTTTGGGTTGTGTGTGTGTTTTGGGTGTGTGTGTGGGGGGGTGTGTGTGTGGGTGTTTTTGGGGTGTGGTGTTTTTTTGTGTTTTGGGTTTTGTTGGGGGTTTTGGGAGAAAAACCCCCAGGGGGAAGGGGGGTTTTTTGGGTTTTTTTAAAATTAAAAAAACCCAAATTTTAGGGGTTTGGGCGTAGTGGGGGAAAAGCATTTCAAATCCGGGGCTTGCAATTTTAAAAAGGGGTTTAGGGAAAATTTGTTATTTTTAACGGTTTCCCCCGGTTAACTGGAAAAAATTTTTTTTGGGGGAAAAAAAAACTTTAAGGGGGGGAAAGGGGACGTTTTTTTTAAGAAATTTTTTTCCAAGCCTTTTTTTTCTTTAATCCGTGTAATTGAGCCCCCAACGGGGATTTTTAATGGGGGAAAAAAGGATTAATTTCCCAACCCTTGGGAATTTTAATTAGATAACGGGGAAAACGGATACGGTTTTACTGGTGAAACTTTTTTTTTTTCCCCCTCCCGCCCCCCAAGGGCCCAAAAACCCCTTTATTTTTTGGGGGGTTTAAAATTTTTAAAATTTCCCTTTTAAACTTTTTTTAAAAAAAACCCAAATTTTTTTTAGATAAAATTTTTCTTTATTTTTCCGGGTTTTTAATTTTCATAAATTTTTACTTTTTAGTCCCCTTTTAAAAATTTTTTAAAAATACTTCCTATAAAAAAAAAACCCTTTAATCTTTTTCCACTTTTAAATTTTAATTTTTAAACATATATTGTTCATTGTCAATTGGGTCTATGGGGGGATCCCTGCATTGTCTGGGGGAGAAAGGAACCAAAAAAAATCGGTGGGGGCAGGGGGGGGTCCCTTTTCCTCCAGGGGGGTCCGGGGGACCCTTTTTTCAAAAATAAGGGGAACTGCGGGGGGCCCGGAGGGATTTTGGGAAGGGCCATTTTTCTTTTCGGGGATCTTTTTGAAAAAAACCCCGCAAAAAGGGGTGGTTTTTGGGGAGGGGAAAAAACCAAGGGTTTGAAAACAGGGTTTTTTTGAAATGGGGGGGACGGGGAATTTTCTTGTTTTTTTCAAATTCGTCGGTGTTAAAAGGGTTTTGATTGGTTAATTCCCAAAAAAACAAAAGGGGAAATTTTCCCCCCCCAGTTTACAAGGGGGTTTTTTTCCCGTAAAATCTTAAAAGATTTTAAAACCCTTTTTCCCCCAAAGGCTCAGGGGGGACCTTTTTAGTACATAAGTCTTACTTGGGACAAAAATTTTTTTCCCATTTTGGGGGGGCACGTTTCCCAAATTCCCTTTAAAGTTTCCCCCCCAAGTTCCCCGGGAATTTTTTTGGGAATTTTAAAAAAAAAATTTTTGGGGACCATTGATTTTATCAAAAAAAGTGTTAAATTATTAAAATTTTTAATATATTTTTAATTTTTTAATTTTTTTTAAAATTTTTCTTTTTTTAGGAGTTTTTTTGGGTACCCAATTTTTTTGGGGTGGGGGGGCCGGGCAGGTAGAAATTAAAAAGGGTAGTAAAAAGTTTTTAAAGATAAAACCAAAATTTAAAAAACACCCAGAAAAAGATAGTGGGGGGAGGGTTTTCATGTTGTTTTAAAATTTAAACCCTTTAAAACCCCCACACACCCCCCCACTTCATTGTAAAATTTTTACAGTTTCCCTTCGCTTTTTTGGCGGCTATAAACCAGGGAAGCCCCAAAAATATGTAAAAATTAACTTTTTCCCTTGGGTTTTTAAAACAAACCCCCTTTAAAAGGCTGGGGATACTTTTTTGTTTTTACTTTAAAAAGGCTCTGGGTTTTTTCCGGGCCTGTTTTTTTAAAAGGGTTCTTTTTTTTTAATAGTCTTTTTATAAAAAGGGGGGGCGGGGGGGAGGGGGCAAAAATTTTTAAAAAAACCTCCTTTTTGAAAAAGGAAATTTTTTTAACATGAAAAAAACGGGAATTGTCATTCAAATTCATACTTGAGAAATTTGAAATAACGGGGTACCAGCCTAATAAAATTAATTAACCATGATAATTTAGGAAATTATAGTAACATCACATACTGTTTACTCTTGAGAACTTTCATTATGAATGATGATAATATTTAAAAGTATTCATCAGAAACTTAGAGCAAACTCCACATTATCATTTGCTAATATTAGTAACTGTCGCACTAAAAAAAGTGCCAACGACTCGCGATAAGAGGTCCACACTAACAGATGCTCTCTGACACTCAACCTTGTGAGCCCTCTATTGTCCAACCTGTCTGATGTGCGACCCGTCAGTATTTGTAGCCTGCTAAACGTTGTGAGCTTACCTCTATTGTTATCCACCTTGAAACACTAGCTGTCTTTACTCGGTGTTCTATTCAGTGGTTTATAGTAGATTGTAGATGAGTGGTAATATCCAACGTTATGAGATCCAGCGTACAGAGTAGAGGTACAGAGCAGAGCTGGTACAGAGTAGAGGTACAGAGCAGAGCTGGTACATAGTAGAGGTACAGAGCAGAGCTGGTACAGAGTAAGAGGTACAGAGCAGGAGCTGGTACAGAGTAGAGGTACAGAGCAGAGCTGGTACAGAGTAGAGGTACAGAGCAGAAGGGGGTAATAATATCATAAAAATGGGCCAACTAGCAAAAACTAAGGACGGTAAATCATATAATAACAAGCTATCACTTGGCGCATCCGGCAGGGCGGAGGAACCGCCCACACACTTTCAACAGTGATACAAATTGCAATCTCATTAAACTAATATAAAAATAAGTATAAAGAATAAGGAAAAGGAACGGGAATGAAGCCAATACCAGAAGTGAAACCCCACCAAAGAATAATTGATCCTATAGGTAGACCTGGTGAAATAAAGTAACTGAACTGTAAGTTCAAGAAAAGACGGAAGGAATAAAGGGAGAGAGGAAATAATGTTATGTGAACATCATCAGCAGATTGACTTGGCACACCGGTTTCGGGGGTTTAATACCTGTAACCGGTTTTAATGTGCCAAGACCCCCTAGCAATCACTCGTCAGTATTTGTAGCCTGCTAAAACGTTGTGAGCTTACCTCTATTGTTATCCACCTGAGAAACTAGCTGTACTTTACTCGGTGTTCTATTCAGTGGTTTATGTAGATTGTAGATGAGTGGTAATATCCAACGTTATGAAATACAGCGTACAGAGTAGAGGTACAGAGTAGAGGTACAGAGCAGAGCTGGTACAGAGTAGAGGTACAGAGCAGAGCTGGTACATAGTAAGGTACAGAGCAGAGCTGGTACAGAGTAGAGGTACAGAGCAGAGCTGGTACAGAGTAGAGGTACAGAGCAGAGCTGGTACAGAGTAGAGGTACAGAGCAGAGCTTGTACATAGTAGAGGTACAGAGCAGAGCTTGTACATAGTAGAGGTACAGAGCAGAGCTGGTATTCGTGAAATATTCTAACCTTCTCTCATTGGGTGTTGAGTGAGGTGATGTGTTTATGTATCAGTAGCCTGGGTTACTCGTGTAAACCAAATTTGAGTGCGTATTTAATAGCATTTATTAAAGATGTAAAGTGTTTTAAGCAAGTTTTACTCTAAATTTAA